>NC_135965.1:46430117-46596852 GCF_053455715.1 Rhinoraja longicauda
CCTCCCCTTGCTAGTATCCATCACTGCGACCAGAAACAACTGAGGTGTCTGACCTGGATGCACTGGATGCTCTCAGAAACCATATTTGATGCAGTTGTACTAAAGATTGTAATTTATCTAAACAAGTTCAGTTACTATAAATCAGCTGTTTGGTTATCAGACAGTAAAAAACTTCCTTTTCAGGCAAATTGTTTTAGGTGAATGGATAGCAAAGTTGCCTTTGTGTTCTCTGGAATTACTCATGTCTTAAATTACTTTCGAAACCAATTCTTGTACAGCATAAATGCAACTGCATTTCATATACTTACCAGCTGTGCTTTTTTCAATGCTTTTCACTACTAAATTTTATGGAGTTGCATCTGTTCTGCTGTAGCAAAAATCTGTACTTCTCTGTTTAGTTCAGTTTCTCTTATCACATTTAATGGTTCAATGGTACTTTATTGTCACATGTACCTCGGAAAGTGAAATTCTTTTTTTGCACAAAGTTCAGTATTGTAAGTCAAAAGTTTCTATAAATTGAACTTTTCCAATATGGGAAAAATCCATCAGCTATTCAATTTTCTGAGAGTTTGAGGTGGTTATTAAGGTGAATAGACAGAAAAGAGGTGACTCAGCAGTTTGCTGACAGCCATATCATGTATGGATCCTTCAACATTATCAAGGCCCCAGCCACTGAGAGCCAAGATGGGTGAATTATTCAGCGACAGGGAGAATTGGCAGGAAGAAACCTCCTTGATCAAAGCTCTGTCCAACACCACCTCAAAACCAGCCTTTGTGCCACTCCTCCAGAAAATGTCAAAGGCCCAATCCAAACAAAAACAAAGAGTTAAAGCAGATGGTATCTCAACTAAAGCTCTGAAACACAGTGGTAAAGAATTAGTGTTGTCAGCTCATTGTTCACAGCAGGGAACAGGGAATCTCAGAGATGTAGTCATGACATCAACAAAAGAAAACCAGTTGTGATAACTGTAGAAAGTTGTTCCCACTGTCTGCTTCAGGGAAAGTCGCTGCCAGCATACATCTCAAATGTCTCTTCCCTGTAGCCAAAGAATTCATAAAAGGAATAAATAGGGTGAATGTATAGTCTTTTTCCCCAGAGTAGAGAAATCAAGAACTTGAGGGCATGGGTTTAAGGTGAGAGGGGAGAGATTTAATGGGAACCTGCGGGACTTTCCTCACAAAGGTCGCATGACAACCCTAAGAAAAATGCAATGTTATCAGTTGAGTTTCAGTTCAGTTTAGTTTATTGTCACATGCACAGTGAAAAGCTTTTGTTGCATGCTAACCAGTCAGCAATGCACGCTAAGTATCTGCTAAGTATGGCCTTACTGCAGTGTTTATTTTAACCACAGGGATGGGACTGGGGAGCACCCTCTTCAAATTCAGCTGCTCACAAAAATATCCCCATTTTACATTTATTTGCTTCATCTTTAGACTTTCGATTTTAAAGATATGGTGCAGAAAGAGACCCTTCGGCCCACCGATTCCACAGCGACCAGCGATCATCCCATACACTAGCACTATCCAGATACTAGGGACAATTTACAATTTTACTGAAGCCAATTAACCTACAAATCTGTATGTCTTAGGAGTGTGGGGGAAACTAAATCATCCAGAGAAAACCCATGCGGTCACAGGGAGAACATACAAAATTCGTGCAAACAGCAACCATAATCATGATCGAAGCCAGGTCTCTGGCACTGTAAGGCAGCAACTCTGCCACCCCTAAGTAAAAAGGTTCATGACAAAACATGAATGCCTGGATCTTAACCAAATGCTTCATTCAGGAGCCTGTGCCATTTACATTTCTGATATCAAATTTTTTGAAAGAGACATTCTGTTCTGACCTCTGAGAGGGATGAGGTTACCAGGTGGGCCGCGGAGGAGATTTGTGGATATGCTCAAAACCTCTGAAAATTACAGCACTTCTACTTGATTGACTGGAATCTCTGGCTGTAATTGCTCAGTATGGAGGAGGAGCATTTGGCAAAGTTGAGAACTTGGCATCCATGCATTGGGGGCAGACAGAAGCCCTGTGTGGCGATGGAAGAAACACAATACCTCACAACCCCACTTGGCATCTGCTGCTCATATGTGGAAGAGTGCTGTTCCCACATTAGTTTCATCTGCCTCTTGGGATTCACCAATGTAAGCTATCCATCATAGATTTGAAGCAATCTTTCTGAAGAATGAATGAATTAAAATCTTTGTTAAAGGGAATGTCAGCAATTGTCAATATCCAAATAATTTTATTTGGTGTCAATATTTTGTTCTAATCTGCCAAATTAAAGAGAACTACCCAGAAAAATATTGCACACTTCATATTTGTGAGGTAATGGGATCCCTTTAATTTGTCTACAGCATCAATAGACAACATCAATAGACTCCCCCAACATTGGGAACATGTTTCCTGCCTCTAACGTGCCCAACCCCTTAATAATCTTATATGTTTCGATAAGATCGGCTCTCATCCTTCTAATTCCAGTGTATACAAGCCTAGCCACTCCAGTCTTTCAACATATGACAGTCCCGCCATTCCGGGAATTAACCTAGTAAACCTACGCTGCACGGCCTCGATAGCAAGAATATCCTTCCTCAAATTTGGAGACCAAAACTGCACACAGTACTCCAGGTGCGGTCTCACTAGGGACCTATACAGCTGCAGAAGGACCTCTTTGCTCCTATACGCAACTCTTCTTGTTATGAAGGCCAACATGGCTTTCTTCACTGCCTGCTGTACCTGCATGCTTCCTTTCAGTGACTGATGCACTAGGACACCCAGATCTCGTTGTACGTCCCCTTTTCCTAACTTGACACCATTCAGATAATAATCTGCCTTTTTATTCTTACCATCTAAGTGGATAACCTCACACTTATCCACATTAAACTGCATCTGCCATGCATCCGCCCACTCACACAACCTGTTGAAGTCACCCTGCAACCTCATAGCATCTTCCTCACAGCTCACACTACCACCCAGCTTTGTATCATCTGCAAATTTGCTAATGGTACTTTTAATCCCTTCATCCAAGTCATTAATGTATATTGTAAATAGCTGCGGTCTAAGCACCGAGGCTTGCGGTACCCCACTAGTCACTGCCTGCCATTCTGAAAGGGACCCATTTATCCCCACTCTTTGCTTTCTGTCTGTCAACCAATTTTTCTATCCATGTCAGTACCCTGCCGCCAATACCCAGTGCTCTAATTTTGCCCACTAATCTCCTATGTGGGACCTTGTCAAAGGCTTTCTGAAAGTCGAGGTACACCACATCCACCGGCTCGCCCCTGTCAATTTTCCTAGTTACATCCTCAAAAAATTCCAGAAGATTAGTCAAGCATGATTTCCCCTTCGTAAATCCATGTTGACTCGGAACGATCCTGTTACTGCTATCCAAATGCTCCGCAATTTCTTCTTTTACAATTGACTCCAGCATCTTCCCCACCACTGATGTCAGACTAACTGGTCTATAATTTCCCTTTTTCTCTCTCCCTCCTTTCTTAAACAGTGGGATAACATTAGCTACCCTCCAATCCACAGGAACTGATCCTGAATCTATAGAACATTGGAAAATGATCACCAATGCTCCACAATTTCTAGAGCCACCTCCTTAAGTACCCTGGGATGCAGACCATCAGGCCCTGGGGATTTATCAGCCTTCAGTCCCATCAGTCTACCCAACACAATTTCCTGCCTAATGAATCTCCTTCAGTTCCTCTGTCACCCTAGGATCTCTGGCCACTAGAACATCTAGGACATTGTTTGTATCTTCCTTAGTGAAGACAGATCCAAAGTACCGGTGCAACTCGTCTGCCATTTAGAGATACAGAGCAGAAACAGGCCCTTCGGCCCACCAGGTCCGCGCCGCCCAGCGATCCCCGCACATTAACACTATCCTACACCCACTAGGGACAATTTTTACATTTGCCCAGCCAATTAACCTACAAACCTGTACGTCTTTGGAGTGTGGGAGGAAACCGAAGATCTCGGAGAAAACTCACGAAGGTCAGGGGGAGAACGTACAAACTCCGTACAGTACAGCACCCGTAGTCAGGATCGAACCTGAGTCTCCGCCGCTGCATTCGCTGTAAGGCAGCCACTCTACCGCTGCGCCACCGTGCCGCTCTTCACATACCTAAAAAAGCTTTTACTATCCTCCTTTATATTATTGGCTAACTTACCCTCGTACCTCATCTTTTCTCCCCGTATTGCCTTTTTAGTTATCTTCTGTTGCTCTTTAAAAGATTCCCAATCTTCTGACTTCCCACTCTTCTTTGCTAATGATATACTTCTCTTTTATTTTTATGCTGTCCTTGACTGCCCTTGTCAGCCACGGGTGCCTCTTACTCCCCTTAGAATCTTTCCTCCTCTTTGGGATAAATTGATCCTGCAACTTCTGCATTGTTCCTGCCATAGCTGTTGCACCGTCTTCCCTGCTAGGGCCTCCTTCCAGTCAAATCTGGCCAGCTCCTGCCTCATGCCTCTGTAATCCCCTTTGCTATACTATAATACTGACACTTCTGATTTTCCCTTCTCCCTCTCAATTTGTAGAGTAAAACTTACCATATTGTGATTACTGCAGCCTAATGGCTCTTTTACCTTGAGTCCCCTTATCAGATCAGGTTCATTACACAACACTAAATCCAGAATTGCCTTCTCCCTGGTAGGCTCCAGTACAAGCTGTTCTAAGAATCCATCTCGGAGGCACTCCACAAACTCTCTTTCTTGGGGTCCATTACCAACCTGATTTTCCCAGTCTACTTGCATGTTGAAATCTCCCATAACCACCGGTAGCATTACATTTACGACATGCAAATTTTAGCTCTTGATTCAACTTGCACCCTATGTCGAGGCTACTGTTTGGGGGCCTGTAGATAACTCCCATTAGGGTCTTTTTACACTTACAATTCCTCATTTCTATCCAAACTGGTTCTACATCTCCTGATTCTATGTCACCCCTTGCAAGGGAGTGAATATCATTCCTTACCAACAGAGCGACCCCACCCCCTCTGCCCACCTGTCTGTCTTTTCTATACATTGTGTACCCCTGGATATTCAGTTCCCAGCCCTGGTCCTCTTGTAGCCATGTCTCTGTGATTCCCACAACATCATACTTGCCAATGTCTAACTGAGCCTCAAGCTCATCCATTTTATTTTTCATACTTCGCGCATTTAAATACACTTTAACTTCGGTATTCACCTCCCCTCTCACACCGGTCACATTTGGCCCTGACCTTACTCTCTTATCCCATCTAGAACTTCCCTTCCCATTTATTCGAGAGTTCTTTGCAATTTCTCCTGTATTCGCTTCCCCTTTAACTCCATCTTCATATTCCCAATTTGTCAACCCCTCCCCCCACTACTTAGTTTAAAGCCACACGTGTAGCACTAGCAAACCTGCCTGCCAGAATGTTGGTCTCCCTGCTGTTAAGGTGCAACCTGTCTCTTTTGTACAAGTCCACCGACCCCAGAAGAGATCCCAGTGGTCTAGAAATCTAAATCCCTGCTCCCTGCACCAGCCCCTCAGCCATACATTCATATCCCCGATCTCTCTGTTCCTGCCCTCACCAGCACGAGGTACAGGTAACAGCCCAGAGATAACCACCCTCGACCATCCTACTTCTCTGTCTTCTTCCTAACTCTCTAAACTCACGTTGCAGTATCTCCTTCCTCTTCCTCCCGACGTCGTTCGTGCCCACGTGCACAACTACTTCCGGTTGATCGCCTTCCCTCGCTAGGATGTTCTGAAGCCAGTCCGTGATGTCTTGAACCCTGGCACCAGGGAGGCAACAGACCATCCTCAAGTCCCGCCTGCCATCACAGAATCGACTGTCCGTACCTCGGACAATGGAGTCACCCGCTATTATGGCTCTTCCTGACTTCGGTCTCCCCGGTCGAGTCTCCTTGCCTGGATTAGAGCCCCCAACCTGTCCGCCGCTCGGACTGGAAGCGTCTTCTGCCCCGACAGCTCCCAAGAGGGTGTACCTGTTTGCAATAGGCACAGCCACCGGGGTTGGAGTTTTGCGCTTAACTGATTGCCTGCTAGCGTCCCTTTGGCGCTCTTTTTAAACTGACTTTTTACCTGCAATTAACACTTACTTGCTTTCAGCCAACGGTCGTCCTTGCTCCTGCTCTCCCGACCTTTACTGACTGACGTCATTTTGTGTTATCAAATACATAGCTTTTGGACACAAAAGCTGGAGCAACTCAGCAGGTCAGCCAGCATCTCTGAAGAAAAGGAATAGGTTATGTTTCGGGTCAAGACCCATCTTCAGATTCAACCCGAAACATCACCTATTCCTTTTTGTCACAGATGCTGTCTGACCCGCTGAGTTACTCCAGCTTTTTGTGTGTATCTTCGGTTTAAACCAGCATCTGCATTTCCTTCCTACACATAACCTTTGGAGGCTTAATGGAATATGACAGTGAAAATAACTTCCTCAGCAATAAAATTTGTTTTATTTGTTCTACTTTCTGAACCTTAGTCCAGGAAATTATGTTTCAGTTCAGTTTTGTAGTTTTAACTGTTAAGTTGCTCAATTGAAATCACTCCTCTTCCTGAATAAATGCCAGCTGCTGGTTGAATTCCACAAGTAGTGAAGCCAAAGCCGATATTGCAGGTAGTGTAGAAACTAGGAACTGCAGATGCTGGTTTACAAAAAAAGGACACAGTGCTGGAGTAACTCAGTAAATCAGGCAGCATCCCTGGAGAACATGGATAGGTGACGTTTCACAGAGTGCTGGAGTAACTCGGCGGGTCACGCAGTATCTCTGGAGAACATGGATAGGTGACGTTTTACACAGTGCCGGAGTAACTCAGTGGGTCAGGCAGCATGCTTAGAGAACAAGGACAGGTGACATTTCAGGTGATTATCCCTGCTTATCCCTGCTTACTGGCGTTTGGATGAAGCATTAAACGTCTGACATTGTCATGAAGAGGAGTAGGGGAATTAATTATCTTTAATGTTTCAGCCAATATTAATTTCCCGTTCAACATGACAAAATCCGATTGTCTGTACATATCACACAATATTTTGTGGGAACTTTCTGTCCACACAATCTAGCATTCCCTATATTACGGCAGTAACTATACTTTAAAAGCAATTTATTAAGTGTAAAGCACTTTGGAACATCTTGTTAAAGTATCGTATCAATGAAGTTTTTCCCTGCATACTTATTTAACTCACCAGTAATGTGCTTGTTGTGGTGACAGAATAAAATTGACTTGTTTTCAAGAGAGAGTTAGATTTAGGTCTTAGGGCTAAAGGAATCAAGGGATATGGGGAAAAAGCAGGAACGGGGTACTGATTTTAGATGATCAGCTGTGATCATATTGAATGGTGGTGCTGGCTCGAGGGGCCGAATAGCCTGCTCCTGCACTTATTTTTCTATGTTTCTAAATCAATTTTCAATCCAAATCCATAATAGAAATATTCTGGTGGGGTGGTGAATTTTTGCCAGATCAAGTAAAACCCATAAGATATTAATTAGTGGCACAAGTTACACAGAATATTGATTTTGAAAATATAATTTCATCATTTACTACATTTGACATTTTAATAATAATTTCTTCTTCGGCCCCCTCAGTCATGGCTGACCATGGGTGATGCATCCTAGTTGGCTGCTTGCTCTACACCTCGGAAGTGTTGCTTGTGGCAGAAGAGACCAATGTGAGAGTGACAGTCTCTGTCGCAAAGGTCACATTTGTGTGTGGTCTGTTGAATTTGCTGCGCTCCTTTCTGCGTGCCTGCTTTTCTGCCACTGCGTTCATCAGTTTCTCTTTCCCCGTTTTGTGATGTTGGTTCAGGGTATCTCTCCACCTCGTACGGTCAGCTGCAAGGCACTCCCACGGCTCCACGTCGATGTCGAGTGCCTTCAAATCTTTCTTGCAGACATCCTTGTAACGTAGCTGGGGACGGCCGATGGTTGTCCTCCCAGATGTCAGCTCTCCATAGAGGATGTCTTTTGGAACACGGCCATCCTCCATGGGGATTATATGTTAATTCAATTATAGGTTAATTGACTTCAATTATAGGTTAATTAATTATTCAATTATTAATCATTATTATAATTATTAATAATTGAGTAATTATTTAACATATAATTGAAGTTATCCTTAATTCCATTTCAAAAGGAACAATGCGTCTCATAACTGAATATAATTGTTTCTGTCCTGAATCCCACTTTTGTGAGGTGTAAGGACATTTTAAACATGTGAACAAGAGTTCTGAATAAAATTCTCGTGTGTTTAAGATGGAGCTCCAAACCCAGGATGATATATGTTGGCAAATTTGAGATTTGTAGTAGAATTGGAGCCCAATGGAATTCTTCTAGAAATAGCAAAGGAGCAACCACAGGCTGGTAGTATAAGAAAATAACTGCAGATGCTGGTACAAATCGATTTATTCACAAAATGCTGGAGGACCTCAGCAGGTCAGGCAGCATCTCGGGAGAGAAAGAATGGGTAACATTTCGGGTCGAGAAGAAGGGTCTCGACCCGAAACGTTACCCATTCTTTCTCTCCCGAGATGCTGCCTGACCTGCTGAGTTACTCCAGCATTTTGTGAATAAACCACAGGCTGGGCTTTGCTAGCACGGGCCCACTGCCCAGAATTACTATCTGCAATCTTCCCATGCCAAAACCTGGGGCCTCTGTATCTGGGCCAGCGTATCATGTCGACTTCAACCACCCTGCCATCCAACTGGGGGGTCTTGGGTAGTAGTGGAGCCTTAAATGAGGCAATGGAGAAGCTGTGCCCTCAAATCTGACAGCTGGTAAAGTCAAATTATGATAATTTGGCACATGAGCAGATTTTCTGGACTATTAGATGTTGTTATTACACATCCCAACATACATTGAATTAATTTAAAAAAATGTTCCAATGAACCTGGTGAATTGGAAGGGAGTGTGGGAATTAGGACCACAATGGAGCACAGGAACGGGGCCCTGGTAACTTTAAAGGTTGTGCAGGAAGCAGAGTCCTAGTGTGTTTAAAGTGTGCCTGGGAAGCATCACCTGATGAACCAGATGCTCAATCTCTTCACTTCCCAACAACAGGACGGTAGATGTTCTAAGTCGTTCTATAATGCTTCATTACCTACTTTGCTGGCTGTCAGATTCAGATTAGCTTATTGCCATGTTCAACCGGAGTGAAATAAAATTCCTTGTTCTTGTAAAGCTCACAGCATAAACAGTATGCATGCAGTCATGAGTAATATAACGCAGAGTGCAAGATGAGGTAGTGTGAAGAGTAGCAGGATGTAGCAGCAGAAGGTGGTGTGAAAGGTGACTGGTTCAAGAGTCAGATAGCTGTGGGCAAGAAGCTGGTCTAAAATCTGTTGACACCTGGGCTATCAAACATCTGTATTTCTCCCAGAACATACAAGGGAGAAAGAGGAATAGTCGAAGCGGCAAGCATCCTTGATGATAAATCGAGTCTTCCTGTTTCAAAACACCAGGAAAATGAACTGAATGGAAGGAAGTGACAAGACTGATGGACAAGTCAGGAGAGAAGGAATGGGTGACGTTTCGGGCCAACCCGAAACGTCACCCATTCCTTCTCTCCTGAGATGCTGCCTGACCTGCTGAGTTACTCCAGCATTTTGTGAATAAATACCTTCGATTTGTACCAGCATCTGCAGTTATTTTCCTACAGACTGATGGACCAGGGTGTGTTCACCACTCTCTGCACGTTCAGGTGATCAAGTGCAGAGAAGTTGCCATTTCAGACCGAAATGCATCCCATCAGATTCCTTTATATCATGGATCAGTGTAATTTTGAGAGAATCCTTGTGGACATGTTGAATCTTCTCACGCCTAACAAGGTAGATATGTTGACACACTTTCTTGATCACCACATCAGTATGAAGACACCAGGTTAGGTTGCTGATGATATAGATGTCAAGGAACTAGAAGCAGTTGACCAACTCTACAGCGGCTCTGTTAATGAGAACAGGGTTGTGTTCATTTGCCCCGCTTCCTGAGCTCAATAACAAACTCTTTAACCTTGCTGACATTAAGGGCTAGATTATTGTCCTGATACCATGACACTAAGTTCTTGATCTTTTTCCTGTACTGATCTGGTCAACAACAGTGTGATCAGCTGATCGCTGTTTTCTTTAAATGTTTTGCTTTGCAGTTTAAGGCATATTAAATGCAACAAATAATTTAAATGGTACAAATATTAAAAACAAAATGTAAAATGCAATCAATTTTAAATAATTAAAATATTATACCAAATGTATACATATAAAGAAGCTTGCCTTCTTCTTATCTTTCAACCAAGCCACCCAATAGTCCACTTGTGTAGCTTACGCCCCAGTGGTATGAACATTGACTTCTCTAACTTCAAATGGCCCTTGCTATCACTCTCTCCATCCCCTCCCAGTTCTCCCACTAGTCTTACTGTCTCCAACTACATTCTATCTCTGTCCCGCCCATTCCCCTGACATCAGTCTGAAGAAGGGTCTCGATCCGAAACATCACCCATTCCTTCTCACCAGAGATGCTGCCTGTCCCGCTGAGTTACTCCAGCATTTTGTGTCTACCTTCAATTTAAACCAGCATCTGCAGTTCTTTCCTACACACCCAACAGTCATTAATATTTTGTTGCTGATATACCTATTCTGCTGCCCTGTTAACAATAGTAGAGTTGTAAACCAACACTGACATATTTACACAGAATTTTCAAAATAATATACTGTTGTGGCTTGGAAATAGTGATGCTTTCCATTATTATAAGGAGTCCAGTTATTACATTTGGCTTTTAGTGCAATTTCTGTTGATGAAATGGAACAAACTAGTCTCCCTCCATAATAACTGGGCAGTGAAAAATTATGTTACTTGTATGTTACTTTGAAAAAAGTAGGATATCCCAATACATTAATAAAGACCCCATAGTTTTTATTTCCAACTTGATATTTGCACATGCATTATTTATCCGCCACCTGCTCAGAACAGCATAAGATATTAAAATCCTACCCTAAAAGTAATTTTGAAGTAGATCCTTCAAGGGGTACACTGTGTTCTTTTTATAATGTAACATGTGTGTTTAATTTTAAAATGTAGACTGCTGGTAAGTTTTCTAAGAATTGTAGGTCATTTGGGAAATGCTGGACAGTGAAATGGCAGCTAATCGCTGAGGGTCTTCAGAACTAAGATTCTTCTGTAAAATTACTGTATTTAAAGTAGTTCCTGCAATTGAATAGATCAAATCTTAGGTTATAAGTTTGTTTTTTGTGTTTTTATTGCCTTTTACAATTAGAATTATTCTTAATGCCTCTGTAGCCAAAATTTAGCACTAAGTTTAGCATTATATAAATCACAACTAAGAATGGGTACTAATTGAGTGAATAACAAAGCAATGCATTTGTTATCTTTTATGAACATCTAAACATTTTGTAAACTGAATGCCTGCTACTCCAAAGACGTACAGGTTTGTTGGTTAATTGGCTGGGCAAATGTAAAAATTGTCCCTAGTGGGTGTAGGATAGTGTTAATGTGCGGGGATCGCTGGGCGGCGCGGACCCGGTGGGCCGAAGGGCCTGTTTCTGCGCTGTATCTCTAAATCTAAAATCTAAATCGTCTTCTTCAAAGCACTGATTATCCAGAACAAAAACGTAGTAGTGGAAGTAGTGTGCAAAAGCAGATGCATCTTGTATCATAATTTTCACTCCCAAGCGTTTTTTTTCTTGTTGCTGATTCATGTGCTGAATATAGGTGAGAGAGATTATTTGGTCCATAATTCATTATTTAGATAGAACTTCCACTTTTACTCAAGATTCCAAAGGCTATTTTGACTATCGCCTGAACATTGTTCTCATGTCATAGAGCTACAGAACATAGTAAACTATCTTGTGACATTATCCATGTAGACCAAGTCGAATAAACCACAAAGTGCTGGAGTAATTCAATTGATCAGGCATCATTTGAGGGGGAAAAGCTAGGCAACTTTCGGATTGGGACTCTTTTTCAGTCTGAGTTACTCCAGCATTTTGTGCTTTGCTCAAGATTCCAGCATCTGCAGTTCCCTGTGTCGCCCTCTAAACCGTTCCAATCCTTATATCTATTTATCTACATAAATCTATATATCCATATATATCTACATATCCATATAAACACTGTGACATCATATGTCAGCTTTTGTGAGGACAGTTGCATTCCCACTAGGACCCGGATCTGGTTCAACGACAAGCCCTGGTTTACAGCAGAACTCAGACAGCTCCGCCATTCTAAAGATGAGGCCTACAGGAGCGGGCATGCAGGCCTCGACAGGCAGGCCAAGTACAAGCTGAGAAGAGGAATCAGAGCTGCCAAGGAGAGGTACTCTGAGAAGTTGAGGAGCAAGTTCTCAGCTAATGACTCATCTTCAGTGTGGAAGGGCTTGCAAGAAATCACCAGCTACGAGGAAAATCCCCCGCTCCTTGGACAATCGTCAGCTGACCAATGCCCTGAACGAGTTCTACTGCAGGTTCGATAAACAGAAACATAACCCCCCTCCCCCACCCACTCCTCCCCAATCACTACTTCACACCCACTCACAGCCTGACTCCAGTCTGCACAGACTGGGCCTTCGTCCACTACCCACCCCCTCCTTGCTGCCCAACAGCAGTCTGGCCACCTCTCCATCACTAACAATAGAAATTGTGCAGGTGGAGAGGCTATTCAGGAGTCAGAAAAGCCGGAAATCTCCAGGACCCTCTACTCTCAAGCTCTGTGCCGAACAACTGGTAGCAGTCTACACAGACATTTTCAACCAGTCCCTGCAAACCTGCACTGTCCCTGCCTGCTTCAAAGTCTCCACTATTGTTCCTGTACTCAGAAAGCCAAGCGTACTCTTTCCGCTCACCTTCACTCTCTGTACCAACGACTGCACCTCCACAGACTCCTCTGTCAAGCTTCTCAAGTTTGCGGATGACACAACCCTGATTGGACTGATCCAGGATGGGGAGGAATCTGCCTACAGACAGGAAGTGACACAGCTGCCATTGTAACAACCTCGAGCTCCTAAGACAGTGGAATTGACTAGACTTTAGGAGAGCTCCTCCTTCCCTCCCCCGACTCACCATCAACAACGCCACAGTCACATCTGTGGAGTCATTTAAGCTCCTTGGAACCATCATCTCCAGGGACCTTAAATGGGAGGCCACCATCGACTCCAGTGTCAAAAAGGCCCAACAGAGGATGTACTTCCTGCAGCAGCTGAGAAAGCAAAATCTGCCACAGGCAATTATGGTCTAGTTTTATACTGCTATCATAGAATGTCCTCGCCTTCTCCATCATGGTCTGGTTTGGCTCAGCCACCAAGTACGACATCCGGAGGCTCCAGCGCATTGTTTGATCAGCCGAGAAGGTTGATGGCTGCAACCTTCCACCCCATTGACTGTACGCTGCAAGGGCCAGGAAGTGAGAAAGTAAGACCATCTCTAACCCCTCTCACCTTGGCCACAAACTCTTTGAAGCACTTCCCTCTGGAAGGAGACTCCGGACTGTCAAAGCAGCCACAGCCAGACATAAAACAGCCTTTTTCCACGAACAGTTGCTCTACTCAACAGCCAAAAGTCTGTAGCCTCTTTTTGCTCTGGTATTTTATTTCATTCTTCACATGTTTAAATTATAATGTTTTATTCTTAATTGTGTACTGTATATCGTGTTGTTACTTACGAGCAAACCACCAAGGACTATTCCTTGTATGTATACATACTTGGCTAATAAAATGTATTCAATTCAATTCAATTCAATTTATATCTATATATTCATCTATCTAAACCCTTCCAATCCATACATCTATATATCCATATTTCTCTATATATCCATTTGTATCTAGGAAAATGACTGCAGATGCTGGTACAAATCGAAGGTATTTATTCACAAAATGCTGGAGTAACTCAGCAGGTCAGGCAGCATCTCAGGAGAGAATTATCTCCTGAGATGCTGCCTGACCTGCTGAGTTATTCCAGCATTTTGTGAATAAATACCTTCCATATGTATTATATATCCATACATGTCTATTATCTATATATCTAAACCCTTCCAATCCATACATCTATATATCCATATATATCTATATCCATGTATCTAAACCTTTCCAATCCATATATCTATATATCCATATATATATATATCTATATCCATTTATCTGTCCAAATGTCTTTTCAAAGTCATAACTGTATATGCTTCTATACTTCTGGCACCTCATTTCAGATACCGACTACCTTGTGAGTGGAAATGTTCCCCCAAGGTCCTTCTTAAATCTGTGCCCTCTCGCTTGAAGCATATGGCCTCTCCTTTTAGAATTCTTTACCCAGGGAAAAAGATTGTGAACATTCACTTTATCCATGTCCCTCAAGATCTTGCACACCTTAATAAAGTCAGCCTCAGCATCGCGTGTTACAAAGAAAAAAGTTTCAAACACTCCAACTTGTCCTTGTAACTTTAGCCCAGGTAACATCCTGGTGAAGCTTGCACCCTTTCTAACTTAATGACATCCTTCCTGTAGCTGGGCAAACAACTAACTGGTTCTCCCTTATCTATTCTATTGCAACCATAAACAGAATATCTAAAGGTAGACAAAGATCTTTGTCTCTGTTTAAATATTCTGTATACCAGTGTTTCTCAACCTTTTCATCCTTGCGGAACCCTTGAAATAATTTTCATGTCTCGGGTAACCCCGACATAAAAGTTTGTCACGTACAGCTCCTGTCCACTGACCACTAAAGGCCGTTTCACACTGGCGCCATATAGACGTCGCTAAATATATTCCCTATGATTATTACTTTTAAATGACATAGCAGGTTGAAGACTTTATTATAATACCCAAGAATCTTCCAAGATTATGCAGTACGTGTATAATAAAATTACGAATATGAAATTAAACACAAAAATGCATTGACATATGATTAACAAAGATGTGCATTTCTGCTCTACGTTGGTTCTAGTCTTAGGGAAAACAAACCCACATATGACCATTAATTGGAGTGATTTAGAGTATAATGTTATCTTGCTTATTGAAGTACAAATTGAAGTACTTGTTGAAGTAAATTCGCACATAAATTGATAATCAGCCCAAAAAGGTGGCAATTGGCTTTTCTGCTGTGTTTTATATTTTAACCACGTCTTAATTAATTAATATAGTTATATAATCTTGGACTTAATTTTAATATTTACTCATTACAGTTCCACCACTGACTTTCTGGCACTCTTGGTTTCAGAGCTTTGCTGGTTTATCCGTTTTACCAGACCAAAGGAGGTCACGGCCTCCGAGAGGGGTACAACAGTATCGGCACGGTCCACCTAGGCTGCTGGGGGGGGGGGGGGGGGGTGGTGGGGGCGAGATACCGGCCTGCTAAGCCAGCCAAGGAAGTCGGCTATGGGGATAGATGTGCTGGCTCCAGCTGGACTGGAGTTCCCAATGAGGTCGAGATTGGCTGCCTTACCCAGCCTAGTAGCCGCATTTTCGGGGAGACTTCCAGGGCACAGGGGATTTCTCTCGGAACCCCTAGCGACCTCTAGTGGAACCCCAGTGTTCTGGGGAACCCCGGTTGAGAAACGCTGCTATATACGGTTGTAATAGAATAAATAAGGGAAAACCAGTTGATTAGATGCATTGAGATTTTAAGAAGATGTCACATGAGATTAGTAAATAGAATTAGAGTCCATGAGGGGATAATATACTGTAGTAAAGATAGGTTCATTGGTAGAAAACAGAGACGAGAAATAAAGGTTGGAAGGTTGTTGGCAGGGATTAGTGCAGAAATCCCATCTGTTCACAATCTGAATGATTTGGTTGAAGCGATCAACTGAAATATGTTGAAGTTTATCATGATATAAAGCCAGGTGGCAGTGTGGGCTGTGGGAAGAGTGCATGTGGTTTTAGAGTGAGATGGGCAAAATGAAGGTGCTTGGATGCGGCAAATGGAATATAATGTTGAAAATGTGACGTTGTCTACTGGGGAATTTTTTTTTTAAAAGGCGAGAGTTTAAAAGGTTTTGATGTACAACAGCTATTAATAGATCAGAAGACTGGAACATTTTCAGAACCTGGCAGTGAAATGGCTGAAAAGCTACCAAGGAGGGTAGAACATTGAAAGAAAACTGAAAAGTAATATCAAAAAACTACAAGATCTTTTATGGATATATTGAAAGGGTGGCTACAATAAGTCAGAGCACTGGAGGATGAGTTTGGGTCATTAACCGCGGGAAACAAGGAAACGGCAGGAAATCTGAACTAATGGATTTGGGCTACAGGTTAGTTGGGAGATCATGTTACAGCTGTACGAGATGTTGGTGAGACTCATGGGTAATATATGCAATTCTGGTGGCCATGCTATAAGAAGGATATAATTAAGGTGGAGAGGGTGCAAAAAAGACTCACAAGGATGTTGCTGGAACAGGAGGGCATGAATTGGAAGGAGAGACTGGTAGACTGGGACTGTTCTCTGGAGCAAATTGTGTTGAGCGGAACCTTATAGAGGTTTGTGAAATCATGAGGGCATTGATAGGGTGGAGGGTCATAGTCTTTCTCCCAGAGTAGGGAAGTCCAAAACTAGAGGCTATCTGTTGAAGGTGAAAGGGGAAGGATTTGACTGTGACCTAAGGGGAAGCATTTAACTGTGACCTAAGGGGCAGGATTTCCACTCATAGGGTGGTGGGTTTATGGAATGAGCTGCCACAGGAAGTGGTAGAGGCAGGTACAATTACATTGTTTGAAAGGCCATCTGGACAGGTTCATGGATTTAGAGGGATATGGGCCAAATGCAGAACTAGTATGGCACAACACTTTGTTTAGCATGGATGGGTTGTGCAGAATGGCATGTTTCCATGCTGAATGATCGTGTAATACTTTGCACAAGTTTTTACAATGGTTGATATTGAAATATAATAAACTTAAAGATCTTCAAATAGCATTGAAGAACATGTAACAATCTGCATCACTATGGTCTGGGTAATGGAAATGGAGCCAAGATCCGATGGAATGCACCCAGGTATTTCACAAAAAAATGGCTGCAGCAATAATGGAGGCATTAGTTGAAGTTTTTCCTTAGCTCCCAGAATATCAGCCACATTGTCAATGTTTTTGGTCTGATATGTCTAGTTTCTGTATTTTACATAGGTGCATGGATAAATAGACAATAGGTGCAGGAGCAGGCCATTCGGCCCTTCGAGCCAGCACCGCCATTCAATGTGATCACGCCTGATCATACACAATCAGTACCCGTTCCTGCCTTCTCCCCATATCCCTTGATTCTGCTAGCCCTGAGAGCACTATCTCACTCTCTTTTGAATGCATCCAGTGAATCAGCCTCCACTGCCTCTGAGGCAGAGAATTCCACAAATTCACAACTCTCTGTGTGAAAACGTTTTTCCTCATCTCAGTTCTAAATGGACTACCCCTTATTCTTAAACTGTGGTCCCTGGTTCTGGACTCCCCCAACATCGGGAACATGTTTCCTGCATCTAGCCTGTCCAATCCCTTAATAATTTTATATGTTTTAATTTTACACTAGAGCAAAGGTGCCAGAGGAGGTGGTGGAAGCTGATACAATAGCACTGATTAAGAGTAATTAAGAGAAGCACATGAACAGGAATGATATATACTATATACAGGAAGATGGGGATAGTTTAAGTGTACAATACACCAAAACGAGACCAGTATTTCCATATCCTTAACAATTCCCTTTGTTATCTCTATATTTTCAGATTTACTGAATTTACCCCATGCACTCATGATAACCTTATCAAATCTGGCATGCAAACCTATGGTATCTGTGTCTCACCCACACAAAGTCCTGTTCACCCATTGGTGTACTCTTTAATACAATGGTTAAGCAACAAATAATTCTAAATTCTTGCGTATATTTTGAAAACTCATGATTTCTCTTTCATTTGTCTGAACTGAGAATACAGATCTCTTGTGTGTGTTGTGTCTGTTGTGAGAGGACAGCCCTTTCATCCCAGGAATTAGCCTAGTGAATCGCTTTTGGACAGCCTCCAATGCAAACATCTTATTTAAATATGGCTACATAAAATTATACACCCTCGTCCAGGTGTGGACTCAGCAATACCCTGTATAATTGAAACAATACTTTGCAATTTCTAAACTCCAAGCTCTATGCCATGCAGCCCAGAACGTAATTATCCTTCTTAACCATTTGTGATTCATGTACAAGAACATCTAGATCCCTCTGCACTCCTTCCCATTGCAGTCTCTCCCCATTTAGATGATACTTTGAGATTGCTGTTAATATTGTACGTTTGTTCGCACTTATTGTAGAAGGGAAATTTAAACATTCAAACAAGTTAACAAACTTAACAGGTCAGAATGTGTGGCAAACATTGGCTGCTCAATGGCAAATGGCATTGAATGCATTGAAATGGAGAAAATATTACTTTTCTGATATGTATCTCCTCACTATTCCTCTTTCTGGTTACACCAAATCTGATGAGCTATTTGCACTAAGTAGTTTTGAATAGCAGTATCACATGAGATCTGAAAATAATTCCTTTGGTTTGCTATTTCACATTGGACCTCGGTCAATGTATGTGACATAGAATCTGTGCTTAACAATTGTCCTTCTGGAATGTATCATAGACCAGTCAGCACAGGAACAGGTCCTTCGGCCCACAATGTCTGTGTGATACCCAGAACAATTCTCATCTGCTTGCATATAATCTATATCCCTCCATTCCCTGCATATCTAAATGCCTATTCTTAAACGACACTATCATATCTGCCTCCACCACCACCCCCAGCAGAGCGTTTCAGGCACTCACCACCCTCCGCATAGAAGAAAAACTTGCCATATGCATCTCCTTTAAACTTTGCCTCTCTCACCTTAAAGCTATGGCCTCTATTCTTTGCCATTTCCAATGTGCGTAATGTCCAATGTTTTGATTGTCTACCCTGTCACTTCACACTTGCTAAGACATAGAAGGTAGGGAAGTGTTGACTAAAGACATGATGTCCAATGTATGAACCTTCTGAGGTTTAGCCAGGCGAGAGGAAATGTATATCCATAATTATAACAATTGCATCTTTGTTCATTACAGCAGGGAACTTAGCTTTACGTTCAAACCTCAATGATAAATGGAGTCGGAGTAGGAGTAGTCGAGCGAGGAGGAAGAAGATATTTGAACCCTACTTGCCAACCAGTGAAGTTTCAACTGGCTTGAAAAGAGGAGAACTTGTGCAGGTAATTAATCACTTAATTGAAGAATAGTAGATAAAATAGCATATGCATTTTTTAAAAAGAAGCTGGAATGAGGAATTAGATGTTGCAGTCATATATATATATCAGTTGTTTTGTGTAGGTGATGATATTATGAAACTAGTAAATTAATATAATTTACGTGATATATAGAAATGATATTTATTTCACATTTGGAATTGAAAAATATTAGAGATCAAATTCATAAGGACATTGGAGTCATTGCAATGCAGGTATAACTGGTACATCTAAGAGGACAGCACATTTCCTTTTCCATTATCTTCCTTTCCTCTGTTGCTCAGCTCCTTTGCCATTGGCATCACAATGTGATTGGTAAAATTAGGAGATGTCACAAATCAGATGGTTGCACTGAAAATTCTCTGAGCCCAAAGGACTTTTTGATTAAGTATTTCTAACATGAACACAAGATTAAACCATATATTAAGTCAAAGTTAATGTTGTTTATGTTGTGTACATAAAGAAATAGGTTACATTTAATTGTGATATTCAATGAATATTTCCTTTAGTAAAATTTCTGTTATAATGGGGGACATAATGGCTGGAGAATGACCACTTAGTTTGACTTTTCGGGTCGAGACCATTCTTCAGTCTGAAGAAGGGTCTCGACCCGAAACGGCACCCATTCCTTCTCTCCTGAGATGCTGCCTGACCTGCTGAGTTATTCCAGCATTTTGTGAATAAATACCTACGATTTGTACCAGCATCTGCAGTTATTTTCTTACACTTAGTTTGACTTAGTTATGAATACCCTGGATTTTAGTTTAATTCCCAGAACATAAATGCCTATCCAGGGGTAGCATGCATTAGGGTTACGGTTCATTGACTTTTGGGTATTGTTAAATCAAGATCTTGGCTATCTGTGTTGGTGAATGTTAAACCTAAACATTACTCACAGGAAATAATTCTTGCAGTTGGCCATCATTTCTCACTGAACCAGTAATCTCAAATTCAACTAATTGCCAGTGACAACAATACCTGCGAACAAGATTATCACTGCCAGCCAAAAGTAGTTCATTACAAATACATAAGCATTTTGCAACTTAATTTTATTGTAAATTTTCAAATGTGAATCTTATCATCTAAACCTTGAGAAACACCAATGATAATCAGTGATAATTCTTTGAAAATACCATATAAAAATGTTTTGGTGGTCAGATCTATGTATCTATGTATCTATACGCTGTAAATGGATCAATTGTAATAATATATTGTCTTTCTGCTGACTTGATAGCACGCATCAAAAGCTTTTCACTGTACTTGGGTACATGTTACAATAAACTAAACTAAACTAAACTGAACTGAACTGATCCCTGAGAAAGCAGAATGGGGTGGGGGGAGAAAGATAACACTGGAAGGTGTGACTGATGACCCAGCTCCAACTTCATCTCACCACTATACACCTCTTCCCTTCCCCACTCCTTTCTGCTTTTTAGGAATTTAGAAGGATGAGAGGGGATCTTATCGAAACGTATAAGATTATTAAGGGGTTGGACATGTTAGAGGCAGGAAACATGTTCCCAATGTTGGGGGAGTCCAGAACCAGGGGCCACAGTTTAAGAATAAGGGGTAGGCCATTTAGAACAGAGATGAGGAAAAACTTTTTTAGTCAGAGAGTTGTGAATCTGTGGAATTCTCTGCCTCAGAGGGCAGTGGAGGCCAATTCTCTGAATACATTCAAGAGAGAGCTAGATAGAGCTCTTAAGGATAGCGGAGTCATGGGGTATGGGGAGAAAGCAGGAACGGGGTACTGATTGAGAATGATCAGCCATGATCACATTGAATGGCGGTGCTGGCTCGAAGGGCCGAATGGCCTACTCCTGCACCTATTGTCTATTGTCTATTGCTTTCCGCAGGGACCACTCTCCGTGACTCCCTGCTTTGTTGATGCAGTTTTGCAAGTCAATTCAAATGGCACTAGGTGAAGGTGACAGACAGGTGATTCAGTCGTACGTTGCATTAATATTCTTTTGTTAATGTTTGAAGACCATTTGCATTTTGCATCAGCAAAACTGGAAATAAAAGAACATCAGAAAAGCAAAAGTACATTATATTGTAGGCTACATTATTTTAACAGAGAAACGTGGAATTTTGCAGGGGCTTTTTTTTTGCAACTTTACTGCATTTTTACAACCAATAATATACTTTTGTAAAGTGTAGCCAGTTTATTTTGGAAGTCTTTGAGAAGTTTAAGATAAAGGAAACTTTTAATTTGGCCTCTTGTTTAATTGTTTCTGTTTTATTTGATGATCTTATTTCTACCTTTTCATATTGTTCTTCTGCCTGTATGAATGTTTGACATTACCTTGCGAGACTTGTTCAGTTCTTTAGATTTATAGCCAGTGCTTCAAAATGTGTATGATTGGGAAAATTAAGATCATAATTTTTATTGGCTTTTACAGGGTGTGCTGAGAATTAATCCTAAAAAGTATCATGAAGCCTTTATTCCCTCCACTGTAAGTATCATTATATTGGTTTTCGAAACGCTTTTTCAGAGCAAATTATTATTTATAATTTGTGTGCTTAGTTTCTAAAGTGCACTTTATATTAGAAGTTGAAATAAATCTTTACAATGTTGTGAACATTGTATAATAGATACTGATTGTGAAGTCAATATGTCAAATAAAGGTCAGAAACAATATATTGTGCAAAACCTGTAATAGATTTCCATCTGAACAAACTGACTTGCATTTGTATATTTAACTCTGAAAATATTGAGAGGAAGACAAGTAAGTCTTAAGGTAGTCATTAGCAGAATATAAATATTTGGTGACAGCATTAATTATCAGCATGGTTCCATGTGCTGATTGCATATCATAAAACATATTTAAATACTTAATTCTTCAAATTCTGATGAAAGATGTAGAACCTCAGGGTTCTCTCTGCAGTTGTTGCTTGACTTCCAAGGTACTTCCAGGACTTTATCTTTTATAAGATTTAAACTACATGGACCAACCTGTTATAAGACAGCAACATGCATGAAGTTTCCATCAGCATTGCCTGCCACTCTTTGTCCTGTCTCTCCTCTCTCACAGCTTTCCTTCCCCCATTTCCCCCCCCCCCCCCCCCCACATTCAGTCTGAAGAAGGGTCCCGATGTGAAACGTCACCAATCCATGTTCCCCAGAGATGCTGCCTGTCCCGCTGAGTTCCCCAGCACTTTGTGTCTTTGAAATTTCTTGTTTTCTTTTGTGGTTTCAAGAGAATGATGAGTGTGTAAGCCCTTTGGTGCTCCAGGCCGCCTGTTTTTTTTAGCATAGTTCCCATCTAATTGCGATAACTGAAAAAATGATGCAGAATGTTATGTTTCATGGCCAGGGTGCTCTTCAGTAGCGTCTTCTTGCTTCCACTGGTATTGTGTGCAAGGAGTACTCTTTTCCAGGGCGTAGAACTAACTATGTTTCTCCAATTTAAAGCAAAATCTAATGGGGCAATCAAAATGAGATTTTATTTATAGATGGAATGGTTAACTCCTAAATAGTGTGCAACTTAGCTCACATGGCCTTGAGTCATTTTCTCCTTAATCTCGTAGTATTTTTGAGTATCTGATTTTTTGTCAAATTTAAAATCTTGGAAAATGATAAGCACACTCAGGTCAAGTAATCTAACACTAGTTGATATTAAAAGGCACAAAGTACTGGTATAACTCAACAGGTCAGGCAGCATTCCTGGAGAACATGGATAGGTGATGTTTCGGGTTGGGGTCCTTTTCCAGGCATGCTGCCTGACTAGCTGAGTTACTCCAGTACTTTTTGTCTTTTTCTGTAAACTAGCCTGTTTCTGCATATTAGTCAACATTTATCTGCTGTTATTATGTTATGTTCAAACATTATTTTGATCATATTTTCTTTCTCAGGATGGAACTCGAGATATTTTTATCGATGGTGTCATTCCTCGAAACAGAGCTTTGAATGGTGATGTTGTGGTGGCAAAGCTTCTGCCCAGGGAGCAGTGGAAAGTAAGTTTTAGATCTGGAATAAAATCAATACTTCTCTCTTCCTCTCATCATCTGTTCCACCACAGAATATGGACGCATTCTATCCAGGGGTTTCAATATATATTTGAAGTTTTAGCAAGTAACTAGTTTGTTTTTGCTGGATGGTAATAAATTTCATGGCTCATGATTAGTATTTTACAAGCAGGTTCTATAGTATCTTTATGGTAAAACTCTGGCATCTTGGAAACATTAGTAGGGCTGGACGGACATAAATTCTGGACTTTTGGATGTTATTCTTACTGATATCTCAACATGCTTTGGATTTTCTTTTTGGATGTTCCACAGCAGTGTTTTAGATTTACCAGTGAACCAGTTGCATTTAAAGGAAGCAAGAAAATCAGGCAAGGTGAGTTGAGAGACTGTGTGAGAGTGAGATCCCCTGGAGAGTGGGAATAGGCATCCCGTGGATTTAAAAGGGAGTGGAATGAGGGTCCTGTGGATATAAAAGAAGATGAATGGAACATGACAATGGACTCCCAGTAAATGTAAAAGGAGCATGGAACAGGGCCCCGGTGAATTTAAAGTGAATATAGGAAACGGGGGGAGGGGTGGGTGGGTTTAGCGATCAGAACCCGATGCTGAACCATTTAAAACAAAATTAGATGGTGGATTGTCAGGGGTTTCCTCGGCATAACTTGATGTTCTGTTAGCAGTATATACAGTAGCACTCAGAACCCACCATAATTATCCAACATAGATGACGAGCTTGAATTAATTATCTAACTTCCTCCTCAAAAGTTTCAACTTGTTTACATCACCGCAGAGAAACCAGTTTTATGTTTGTTGTTTGCACTTTGATCAGTTCTATATTTTTTCAAAAGAAAATATTGCAAATGTTAGAGATGGAAATAAAAGCAGGGAATCCTGGCAATACTCAACAAAGTAGTCAGGACTTGTGGAGAGGAAACAGAGTTAATGTTTCATCTGATGATGGACCTGTGACATTAATTCTATTTCTCTTTCCACAGAAACTGCTCGATATACAAGCATTTCCATCACGTTTTCTTTGAGTTCAGCATTTATTCTGTTGAAAGCTATAGTGCCCTCCATAATGTTTGGGACAAAGAGCCATCATTTATTTATTTGCCTCTGTACCCCACAATCTGAGACTTGTAATGGAAAAAATTACATGTGGTTAAAGTGCACATTGTTAGATTTTATGAAAGGGTGTTTTTATACATTTTGATGTCACCATGTAGAAATTACAGCAGTGTTTATACATGCTGCCCCCCCTCCCCCCCCAGAAGCTACACTGCAAGACGCAAACCACTGGTTGGCCACAAAAATAGGATGGCCAGGTTAAAGTTTGCCAAGAAGTACTTAAAAGAGCCACCACAGTTCTGGAAAAAGATCTTGCGGCAGATGTGACGAAGATGAACTTATATTAGAGTGATGGCAAGAGCAAAGTACGGAGGGGAGAAGGAACTGCCCAAGATCCAAAGCATACCACCTCATCTGTGAATCACGGTGGTGGGGGTGTTATGGCCTGGGCATGTATGGCTGCTGAAGGTACTGGCTGACTTATCTTCATTGATGATACACCTACTGATGGTAGTAGCACAATGAATTCTGAAGTGTATAGACACACCCTATCTGCTCAAGTTCAAACAAATGCCTCAAAACTCATTGGCCGGCAGTTCATTCTATAGCAAGACAATGATCCCAAACATACTGCTAAAGCAACAAAGGAGTTTTTCAAAGCTAAAAAATGGTCAATTCTTGAGTGGCGAAGTCAATCACCCAATCCGAACCCAATTGAGCATGCCTTTTATATGCTGAAGAGAAAACTGAAGGGGACTAGCCCCCAAAACAAGCATAAGCTATAGATGGCTGCAATACAGGCCTGGCAGAGCATCACTAGAGAAGACACCCAGCAACTGTTGATGTCCATGAATCGCAGACTTCAAGCAGTCATTGCATGCAAAGGATATGCAACAAAATACGAAACATGACTACTTTCATTTACATGACATTGCTGTGTCCCAAACATTATGGTGCCCTGAAATGGGGGGACTATGTATAAACACTGCCGTCATTTCTACATGGTGAAATTAAAATGTATAAAAATGGCCTTTATTAAAATCTGACAATGTGCACTTTAACCACAAGTGATTTTTTCTATTATAAATCTGAAATTGTGGAGTACAGAGGCAAATAAATAAATGATGGGTCTTTATCCCAAACATTCTGGATGGCACTGTATACTTAAGAATCTTCTTCATTAGGTCTTTGAATGTTCATTTTTTAAAAATGTACTTTTGTAGAAAGTATTACAAAAGTATAATTCCTGATTGATATTTTGAAATGTGTTGCAATATATACCCCTTGAATGTCAGTCAAGGTAAGAAGCAAAATTTAATCAAATCAGTGCTGCCGTGAGGCGTTGTTGAGAAACATGATTCTCTTGAAATACATAATATAAATTTTAGTTCATGGATCAGCAAAAAGTACAGTTAAGTTTTTGTAAATAAAATTATTGTAATTATTGGCTCATTGGAGATGTCTATTAAAACTGCAATGTTTCCATAAAAATGTAGTTTAATGAATTGCCAGTTTGTTTAGAAGGCTCTTAATAACATAAATGAATTAATGTAAGTTGCCTGAAACTTTTAGAGTGTAATCACCACACTTGGCCCGTTCCTCAGTTTCAGAGTAACAAATTTAATTGACAATTAGGAAATTGCAAAATTAGTTTTATCTCTCAAATGTGACAATGCAATCCCTTTGACATTTTCAGTGTACAGATAACAGTTTTGAACAGTAGGGGGCAGAAATATTATTGAAGTTATAGGTTCTGGGCAAATGTTTAACACGGCTATGAAATCTGTTGTAAATATTAACACAACAGCTTTCTCACAACAGGGTTCATTGTTGTTTAACACTTTTTTAAAGATAGTTAGCAAACAATTGTGCTGCAGTTAGCTTTCTTCCTCTTAATCAACGTTCCAAACATCAGTCATTGTGATGTATTCGTGTGCAGTATTGAGAATTAAAGTAAGCTGCATGTGAAAAGTTTCAGGTTTACACCTCAGAAATTAACATTTTGTAATAATTGTGGTTGGTGCTAAAGCTTTATATCCATTATTTCACTATTTCTTTAATACCATTTTCCTTTTGCTTTTATTCATTTTTGTTGTTTCTTCACCAGAATAATTAATTTGGCATAAGTGTGTAAATTATAGTTAGATCCCTAAGATTTAGCCGGCTTGTGTAGAGTATATGATTATATTAGTAGTAGATGAAAACCTTTGCAGAGTTTTATTGAGAGTGTATTTTTAGATATGTTGGTATAAAGTTGTGATTGACTGAAATGGTCTGTCAAATTGTTGATTGAAGGGAAAGCAAGTCTCAATGACTGAGAAAGAGATCAGTTGGATCATTCGTTCTTTTGTCAATCTGACGTTTTCATTGCTAAGTCTAATTGCAAAATGAAATGCACAGAATTACATCAAACACACAAATAGAATAATGCCGAAACCAAGTTTAGAAACCGGAAACTGCAGATGCTAGTTTCCCAAGGAAGGGCCCAAAATGCTGCAGTAACTCAGCGGGTCAGGCAGCATCTGTGGAGAACATGGATAGGTGACGTTTCACAGAGTGCTGGAGTAACTCAGCGGGTCAGGCAGCATCTGTGGAGAACATGGATAGGTGACGTTTCACAGAGTGCTGGAGTAACTCAGCGGGTCAGACAGCATCTGTGGAGAACATGGATAGGTGACGTTTCACAGAGTGCTGGAGTAACTCAGTGGGTCAGGCAACATCTGTGGAGAACATGGATAGGTGACGTTTCACAGAGTGCTGGAGTAACTCTGGGTCAGGCAACATCTGTGGAGAACATGGATAGGCGACGTTTCAGAGTGCTGGAGTAACTCAGCGGGTCAGGCAGCATCTGTGGAGAACATGGATAGGTGACGTTTCACAGAGTGCTGGAGTAACTCAGTGGGTCAAGCAGCATCTGTGGAGAACATGGATAGGTGACGTTTCACAGAGTGCTGGAGTAACTCAGCGGGTCAGGCAGCAACTCTGGGGAACATGGATCGGTAATGTTTTGGGTCGGGGTCCTTCAAAGAAATGCCATTTGGCACATTAGTTTGTGCTAATTATGCACCGCATGGGAACGACTATATTAGATTGATTACAGAAAATATGCAGACATGTAAAACTATTTTTAGCCAGGTACAATGAAAAAAAGAAAAAAGAAAACATAAATGAAAGCTGCAGTAACACAAATAATTGAAAGAAAGGGAAAAAAGTTGTGTGAAGCAGAAAGATGGTCGGGTGAAAGAACTGGTGGGCAGTGTCCTGCAACTGTGGTGGCTCCGCTCACAGGTTCCATGTTAGAAACATAGGAACATAGAAAAATAGATGCAGGAGCAGGCCATTTGGCCCTTTGAGCCAATATGATCATGGCTGATCATCTAAAATGAGTACCCTGTTCCTGCTTTTTCCCCATATCCCTTGATTTGTTTAGCCCTAAGAGCTAAATCTAACTCCCTCTTGAAAACACCCAGTAAATTTGCCTCCACTGCCTTCCGTGGCAGAGAATTCCACAGATCCACAACTCACTGTGTGTAAAAGTTTTTCCTCATCTCAATCCTAAATGGCCAACCCCTTATTCTTAAACAGTGACCCCTGTTCTGAACTCCCCCAACATCAGGACCATTTTTCCTGCATCTAGCCTGTCCAATCCTTGAAGAATTTTCTATGTTTCTATGAGATCCCCTCTCATCTTTCTAAATTCCAGACAGCACAAGCCCAGAGATGCTGTCTGACCCACTGTGTTACTCCAGCTTCTTGTGACTATCCCAGGTTCCATTCAAGGTGTGGCAACATGAATTTAATGAGAGAGATGTTGACAGAACCAAAAATTAGACCAAAAAGCTTTAAGGAAATAATAGGAAGTTAATATAGGCTTAAGACACTTGACACACACTTTTAAAATGGTTTGATTAATTTTGGAACAACATAGGACTTGTTCACAGGTTTAAGTCCTAAATTGGGGCAATGCTAATTTTGTTGGCATTAAACAGGAACTTGTAAAGGTTGTGTAGGAAAGAACTGCAGATGCTGGTTTAAATCCAAGGTAGACACCAAATGCCGGAGTAACTCAGCGGGACAGGCAGCATCTCTGGAGAGAAGGAATAGGTGACTTTTCGGATCAAGACCCTTCTTCAGACTCGGGTTGATTGGGGATGCTGTTAGCAAGTAAAGGCAGGTAGATTTAATTTGCCTTTTCAAAGAACATGATCCTAAGAATATTTGACTGACAGAACCTATCGACTGCAAACTCTGATTTGGTTTGTTCTGCTTCTATGTGCATTTTATAATTTTTTAACTGCAGTTGTTCCAGGATTAATTTTTGTTTGTACTGTCTGGCAGAGTAATAAAATTAAAGAGTGTTGATATATATTACCTCTGAATGTTTTGCAATCCACATTGAATTTGTAACTTTGAACAAAGCCATTATTGAAATATTTTAAACAATGATATAGAAACTTTCAGTGACATCCATTTGACATTTAATTTTCCTTCAACTATCAAAGAAAATGAAATCATCATGAAATAATGTTACAATTTATTCAAATGTTGATTTTGGGTGATTGTTATGAAAGATTATATTTAAAAATGTTGACAGGTCATTGCAACTATAAAGCAGGGTGTAATAAACACAGTAATGTATCCTTGCTCTGCGTCTCTGGCTGGATTACATTTAAATAGTACCTTTGCTGTTGTTTGTATGGTGGAGAACTCCAAAACGCAGCAACTCGCAGCAGCAAACATTATACATTGGGTTTTTTTCAAGCCTCAGGGAAACCTTTAACTCCATTGACGAGGAGCGACTGGGAACATTTGTAACATTTGACTGCCACAGAAATTTGTCTCCACCTTGGGTATATTTCACGATGGCAAGTAAGACATGACCTTAATCAGTGGATGCACAACACAGGCGATATCAGTGAAATCCGGCATCAAGTAAGATCACATCATTGCACCAACTCAGTTTTCAATCTTTCTAGTTGCATGTTGTACCTCACGTCCAACAAACTTCCTGTGGGATTGGAGCTAAACTTAAGAACTAATGGGAAACTTTAAATTTTGGCAGCGACACACCAGAACCAAGGTCACTCTGACCTCACTAGTCAAACTGCTGTGTGCAGACATCGCCAGTGTAATTGTGTGTGTGCGCATGAGACTGAGCTCCAGGCCTTTGTCGGCTTATTCAGTGAACTACATGAGAGGAGTGAGGCTTGCATTGAACATCTGCTAGACGAACGTCCTCCCAACAACATGCCTCTGCTTTGCATCATTGCCCTCCACAATAAAAGTCCTATAACTGGTCAACCACTAGGCAAACATTGATGATAAAATTTAGCATTGCCTTCAGAGGGCCAACAAAAGGAGTTTTGAAGATCAAGATCTTAAAGCTCGTGGTCTACCAGGCAGCATTGACCCATGCCCTATGGTGTCCTGGACTCTACTCCCAGCAGGTACCTCAAGGCATTGAAAAGATACCATCAACTCTTTCTCTACAAAATATTCCAAGTCACAGCAAGAATAAGCAAAGCATCATCAATTTCCTCTCCCAGACCATCAGCCCCAGCACTGAGGCCCTACTTGCCCTCAATCAGCTTTGTTGGGCAGGCTGTATCACTTGCATGCTCAACAACAAGTGGGTGTTTTTTTCCCCCAAGCTCTGACACTGGAAGAACCTTTCAGGCACATGGAGAATGACATTTAAGGACTTGTTGAAAGCCTGCTTGGCATAGGAAGGAACTGCAGATGCTGGTTTATACCGAAGATAGACACAAATGCTGAAGTAACTCAGCGGTTCAGGCAGCATCTCTGGAGTCAAAGAATAGGTGAAGTTTCAGGTCAGAATCCTTCTTCAGACTGTAAGGGTTCTGACTCGCTGAGTTACTCCAGCATTTTGTGTCTTATCTTTGGTGAAAATACAAAATCCCCACTCGCACAGCGTCCCTGGCCCATGACTGCACAAAATGAAGGAGAAGGATTCAGAATCGTTTTCGGAACTTTGACAATAGACAATAGACAATAGACAATAGACAATAGACAATAGGTGCAGGAGTAGGCCATTCAGCCCTTCGAGCCAGCACCGCCATTCAATGCGATCATGGCTGATCACTCTCAATCAGTACCCCGTTCCTGCCTTCTCCCCATACCCCCTCACTCCGCTATCCTTAAGAGCTCTATCCAGCTCTCTCTTGAAAGCATCCAACGAACTGGCCTCCACTGCCTTCTGAGGCAGAGAATTCCACACCTTCACCACTCTCTGACTGAAAAAGTTCTTCCTCATCTCTGTTCTAAATGGCCTACCCCTTATTCTTAAACTGTGGCCCCTTGTTCTGGACTCCCCCAACATTGGGAACATGTTTCCTGCCTAATGTGTCCAATCCCCTAATTATCTTATACGTTTCAATAAGATCCCCCCGCATCCTTCTAAATTCCAGTGTATACAAGCCTAATTGCTCCAGCCTTTCAACATACGACAGTCCCGCCATTCCGGGAATCAACCTAGTGAACCTACGCTGCACGCCCTCAATAGCAAGAATATCCTTCCTCAAATTTGGAGACCAAAACTGCACACAGTACTCCAGGTGCGGTCTCACCAGGGCCCGGTACAACTGTAGAAGGACCTCTTTGCTCTTATACTCAACTCCTCTTGTTACGAAGGCCAACATTCCATTGGCTTTCTTCACTGCCTGCTGTACCTGCATGCTTCCTTTCAGTGACTGATGCACTAGGACACCCAGATCTCGTTGAACATCCCCTCTTCCTAACTTGAATCCATGTATTGGATGCATGCAAAAGTTCTATAAAATGGCGGAAAGAGTCCACCAGTCACAATTGCCTTATTGCTCACCCGCTCAACCACTCACCCCATCTGTGGAAGATTCAGTGTTTTCACATAATGGCGTCATCAGTCACATCAGAATCCATAAAAATGGATTAGAAGCAAGTCTTCCTTTATCCAGAAGGATTGCCTGAGGAGAAGATCAGTTCTGAGGTTGGATTTCTCATTGATTACATTATCTATTGTTTGAATGGTTTAGCAGAATGTTTTAAAAGTGTTGCAGTTAATAATTGTAAGTTGTGCTTTTAATCCTGTCAATATCTACATCACCATATTTAAAAGAAAGCCACATTTTTAAAAATGTTCTCACCTGGAAACGCAAATAATTTAGTGTTGGAAAATGGTGAGAAGTTACGAACAAGTTGACTTCAAATATATATTTGTGAAATTAATTTATTGTCTAAATGTTCATCACACTTTTGAGGATTTTTTAATGTCTATTGCCATGGGTGTAACAAATTTGACAAAATTGTACAATAAGGTATGAGGTTTTGGGTGGGTTTGAAAAATCTTATACAGGAAAAGGAAATGTTGTCAATGTTGTGATGTGATTTAAAGTAGGGCTGAATGTAGACCTTTATCCTGAAAGTGACAAATAGAACAAAGAGGCACGCCTGTGATCTTTAATACCGGAACTGGAGAGAAATGTTATTGGGTGGAGTGGAATAGATAACAGTTAATTGTTCACAAGTTTCCTTCAGTGCTTTAATAGCTAATGGACGTAATGTGACGTATTTATTTAACATACGTCACAAATTCTACTTTTGATGGAGATTTAACTATTTTATCTGGATTTTTAATTGGAAAATTATTTGATAATAGGAATATTAATGTTTTTCTTCCATCTCTCTTCAGTAGAGTGTTAAACTATTTTTAAGTAATTGGTTAAAAAGCTCTTTGGGAAGAACAGCAGTGAAGTTCAATGCATGTGAAGTGTGTTTGTATCCAATTACATCATTTTAGGTTATTAAAGTTTTGAAAAGTCCTGAAAAGGATTCTTTAAATTGTGCTTCAGCATCATTTATAAACATTCTGTAGAAATGTAAGTGGAGAAAGTTACTTAATGCATGTTGTGCGGGGATATACGTAAATAGATGAAATCGCCAACCGATAAGAATTTGCAAAACTAACCACTGTTTTGCAATAATGTCATGTTTCCTGCAGTTCTGTGATCTCCATCCTTTGCCAATTTTCCCTTCCACCTTTATTCCAAACAGGCCATTGAACTGTCTTATTGGGTCATGGGGGAAAACTACCTCTCTTCCTGTCCCAGAGATGCTTCATAACTTTAGCCAGAAACCTGCATGTAGTTGTAGAACATGGAAGTAACAGCTGTGTTGCTACAAGAAAAATAAGTGAACAGTTGATTATTTTTAAGGCTAGACTGTGCAGACGCAGTCCAGTTGGACCATTGCTCTAGTCATCTAGCTTTCCAGGATCCTATTGAGTGCATATCCAGATTTGTCACTTTTGGTTGTGTACCTTACAACCTCACCATTCCTTGCTGGGTAGCAAGAACCAAAACCCTCCACCTCCATCTGCCTGGTGAGAGAAATTGAGGATCGCTAAGTGAACCCTCCAATAACCTGTTTATTACCTTTCATATAACCATCATCCATTTGCATTCACACTTGCTGGTATTTATAACATAAAACATTTAAAATATAAAAATAACTTCTGGTGGGAGCAGAGAAATGGGTGAACGTCAGCGGCCCTGTCGGATCACCTTGATCAACAATGGGCCCCAAGGGCTTGATGACACATTTGGTGTTCTCTCAGTGGGTGTACCATTTGGAGCTGGCTGACTGAGTGTGAACAAACTCATGATGCGGCACCTAAGGAGCTCGAGATATCTTTCAGAATTGGTAATTCAGCACTTCAGAGGCTCTGGAGGAGGATGGACTGAAGAGATCTCTTTCAAAGTCAAGAGAGTGGCCAGGTAGTGATCCTTCAACATGTCTAAGCTTTCATGGTCACGATTATCTTCATAGTTGTAATATAATAACATAACAATGTACAGAAAGGCTCAAAGTTTCTGATTTAATTTTTGTAACTGAAATTTACTAATCTACCTTAGTTCAAAAATTAAGTTTATATCCAGAAAATGCCAAATATTGGGTGGATTAATAATTTGACCCCTTTATAAGTGTAAGTCTATCCAGCTGTGGTTGGCCAAATATCTGTGTTGATCACGATACAACCAGTGATATTATTCATAACAAGTGTGTTTTAAAAAAGGTCTGTTTGACGCTGGTCCTATCAAATGTAATAATCTATCAGTCCCAATAAATAAATACACAAATGCTACTGTAATTTAGAGCAGATCACCAAAAGGAAGTTCCCACTAGTATGAGTACCCTTGAGAACTTCCATAAATTGTTATTTAATACGACAGGTTTAAAATCTAGCTTTTACGGGAAAGAATCATTGCCAGAAGCTAAAGTGAACTATGGAAAGTTAAATTGCTTTCTTTGGCTTAAATATAAACTTTCTCAACAGTGTTTTGCTTTGTTTCTTTGCTGAGCTTGTAAAATGTGCTTAAAATGCATGTATTCTGGGCTTCATTAAGGTATTGGAACTTCATACTAATAGGAATAATGGCTTGTGTTCAGAAGTCATGTGTATTGAATTTCTCTTAAAGGAGAAATGCCTGTTAGGATAACATTTTCATGAAACAAATGGTACAGATTAAACTTTTTCCAAGCATGTGTACATAAGCAACAGCTTAACAAATTTAAGTGGAAGCACTTTGAGATTTTTTTTAATCTACTTTATGGAACACATTTAAGAAAATGTATATTTCATGGGATGTGGACATCTAAATTTTTCTGTGGGATTAGTTTTATTACAAGGGAAGAGATTGAACTTTTTTTTGCCTTTCATCACAGTGAGGAAAGTGAGGAGTCGCTGTGGTGGATGTTTTTTTTGTTAAAATGTATTTTGTGTGTCTTGTTGCTTTTTATTGGTATGACTGTATGGCAAATCAAATTCCTTGAATGTTGCAAAACATACTTGGCTAATAAAGTATGGTTATGATTACATGTTATCGGCAACAGTGACAAATTTCCCAACCGATATTCAGTACTGCATCTGTTGGAGGAGTCAGCATCATCAGGGTGAAACTGACAACTTTAGCTTGAACGTTTACAATAAGATGTGACCAGGAAACCCAGCCATGTCATCTGCTGCTTCCTCAGGAAATCTGCGTCTATAGAACTGCCTTCAATTGAAACAATGCAATCACAAATCATGAAAATTATCATATTTGTTTATATATCACTAAATTTGTTCCAAAGATAAGGATTTTGGTATTTTTTGTAATCAGTACACTACTGAGTCATCCAGAAATTTGATCCAATATAAGCTGTTCATTTCATGCAACTAAATTTAAGGTAACTGTGGGAAATCATTTTTTCAGTTTTAGACACGTTTCTATTGTGCTCCTAATCCTATAAGCAATGATTCTTAACTAAGTGCCCAGTCAAAACGATTTCAACTTTATCCTTTAAAGTTATTGGTTTGCATTCTGGACCATAAACATGTCGTTCAACTTTCTCATCACTAACTGTGGAATTTACTCCAATAAACCTCTGTGTCTCTGCCTTCTTCTTTAGGATCATAGTTTAAACTTACTCATTGACAAAGCTTTGAGTCATCCCAAAGAAGGTGATCTTTGCCTTGTTGTCAGACATTGTCTGATTACAAATTGAGCATTTTATTGACTAAAGGTGCTGCAATTTGAAAATACTGACAATTAATGAGATTCAAGGTACTGCAGATGCTGGTTTACAGAAAAGACGCAAAGTGTTGGAGTAGCTCAGCGCCTCAGGCAGATGCTGCCTGAGCTGCTGAATTACTCTAGCACTTTGTGGCCGACGATTAATAAAGTTGATTGCTGCAGTATTTCTTCAGGGCAGAGAAATGTCCGTACCAGGAAAGGTCACCTATCCATATTCTTCAGAAATGCTGCCTGGTCTGCTGAGTTAGTCCAGCACATTTTATGTAAATAGGCATTGGCACTTCCTTGATTCCCCAGTATCCTATGCTTATTGTTTTATCAATAATCTACTCTTAACCATGCAACCAGAAATGGAAATGTTCACTGGTTACATTTTAAGCCCAATTTAAATTTTGGAGATAATGAATCACCCTGTACCAGCACATAGCAAGATCTGGACAGAGTCATGAATTGCATCAGTGTTCATCAAATTACATGAAAATTACATAACACCAAGGCAATGACGATTCATCAGCAAGAGAGGGTCCAACCACTTTGGCGTGAAGGTTGATAGCATTATGAGTGAATTTTACATTTATCTTCCAGAGGGATGTTATTGTGAAGAAACTGTAGAGCAAATCAGAGTTTGGGTATTCAATGTCAAAACAGCTTGCCATCTCACACTAGCCATCTCACACATGGTTCATTCAAGACTGTAATGGAATTATTTCCTCATATCTTAATGAGTGCGGCCATAACACCCAAGAAGTTCAAATTCTCCCAGGACATCTTAGACATTTATTTTCTCCATTGCTTTTGCATCCAGCAGATGGCAAAATCTGCACTGCAGAAACTTATCAAGGGTTTTCTTCAAATGATCATCTATTCATCAGCCATCGTATTGAGTATAGAAGTTGGGAGGTCATGTTGCAGTTGTATAAGACGTTGGTGAGGCCACATTTACAGTATTGTGTTCAGTTCTGGGCATCGCGTTATAGGAAATATGTTGTTAGGCTGGAAAGGGTACAGAGATGATTTATGAAGATGTGGCCAGGACTAGAGGGTTTGAGCTATAGGCAGAAGTTGAGTAGGCTGGGACTCTATTCCTTGGAGTGCAGGAGGATGAGGGGCGATCTTATAGAGGTATACAAGATCATGAGAGGAATAGATCGGGTAGATGCACAGAGTCTCTTGCCCAGAGTAGGTGAATTGGGGACTAGAGGACATAGGTTTAAGGTGAAGGGGAAAAGATTTAATAGGAATATGAGGGGTAACTTTTTTCCACAAAAGGTGGTGGATGTATGGAACAAGCTGCCAGAGGAGGTAGTTGAGGCAGGGATTATCCCAACATTTAAGAAATAGACAGGTATATGGATAGGACAGCTTTGGAGGGATATGGACCAAATGCTGGCAGGTGGGACTAGTGTAGCTGGGACATGTTGGCCGGTATGGGCAAGTTGGGCCGAAGGACCTGTTTCCAGAATGTATGACTATCTGAAACAATAAAGGGTTGTAGATGCCTGGAAATGCAATGAACTCTTTCATCCCAACCTGGACAGCAGTGGACTTGTACCATCAAATTCCCTACCTAACAGCATTTTGGGAACATCTCACATAAATTCCATCAATACAAGATTTTCCACCAACATCATTTCAAAGGCAATAAAAAAATGGAGCAGGAAAAAAAACTGCAGATGCTGGTTTAAATCGAAGGTTGGAGTAATTCAGCGGGTCAGGCAGCATCTCGGGAGAGAAGGAATGGGTGACGTTTCGGGTCGAGACCCGTCTTCAGTCTGAAATGCTGACTATTTACCTTCCTGCAAATAAATGGTCGCAAAGCTGAACCACTTTGTTTTAGTTTATGTTCTCAGTGTGTTGCTCGATTAGTCAATCATCTAGCAATTGAACATGTTGCTTCATTCTAGACAATAGACAATAGGTGTAGGAGTGGCCATTTGGCCCTTCGAGTCAGCACCGCCATTCACGGTGATCATGGCTGATCATCCACAATCAGTATCCCATTCCTGCCTTCTCCCCATATCCCTTAACTCCGCTACAGATTCAAAGAAGCTTTAATGTTCTAACTTGTGTTAATATATTTGAATCGTAAATTGAGTTTAATTTCACCTGAATCTGCCGTGCCCTGGACCCTTTTACTTGCAGCCCTTCTTAAATAAAGGACCATTTAGCGACCCTCCTGTCTTCTGGCACCTCAGCCGTGTCCAGTGTACATCTCAGCCAAGGCTCCTTCAATATCTACTCTTGCTTCCCACAATGTCCCTGTTTATATCTGATCAGGCCTGGGAGATTTATCTACCTTCAAAAGCCTAGGATAGGAAAGGTTTGGAGGGATATGGCCCAGTCACTCGAAAATGGGACTTGATTGGAATGGGTGAGTTGGGACAAAGGGCCTGTTTCTGTGTGTATGACTATGACATGAATACCTATCTGTTTTACACTTGATTGTTGATATGGTCTTGATTTTCTATTATTCAGTACCTTTGTCAAGTTAATTCTAATTGAGGCAATGGTGTTTGACCCCTGTTGATTACATTGATTATTTCATTGGTCTTTTTTGTTTCTGCAGATTATTGTGCCAGAGGGAAGTGGGTTGGAAGCTAATCCATTTGCTCAATCAGATGTACCTGTTGAAATTATTAACATTAACTCTGAGGCTGTTCGAGCTCAGGACAAAGGTCACGTGGTTGTGGAGAGTCCTGATGTAATTATTGAAGAGCAGTATGACAGCCAGGATGAGAACAGAGATGGAGCAGGTGATTTGAGGAAAGATGCACTCGGTGGTGATGTGAGCAAGACAACCCATGGTGCTTCAGGAAAGGGTAAGATTTGTACAGTACTTCACATAATGTGTCATGATATATTTCTGAAATTAAAATGATCGTTGTTTTCGCTTGTACGTTGTTTCAGGTCTGCACGTAAATAATCAAGACCCATTAAATTTATTATCTTGATGTACCAAATAAATGTTAGAAAAAGTATAGCCTTTAGATTTTCTGTGTAGGATATAATCCAAACTATTCTGCTGTATAGGTATGTAGGTTAATTGGCTGGGTAAATGTAAAAATTGTCCCTAGTGGGTGTAGGATAGTGTTAATGTACGGGGATCGCTGGGCGGCATGGACTTGGAGGGCCGAAAAGGCCTGTTTCCGGCTGTATATATATGATATGATATATGATAACTGTGTTTTAATGCATAACATCATACTTCTGTCACCGATATAATGTAAGGCTTTCTCTTCACTTGGTTTGTTTGTGATGCGGGTCTTTTGTTTTCAAATTCTTTTTGAATGATTGCTTGTTGTATTAGAAACATATAAAACTTTCTTAAAAACACTAAGATAATTATGATAAAGCCTTAATGTGCAATAAGATAAGAGTTAATACCTTTTACGTGTGTAATATCTAGAGAAAGTTTTTCTGACTACAAGTGTGCATAAGATTGTTAATAGGTCTATTGATATAGCTAACTATATAAACTCAACCTATCCGTTTAAGTAAGTATAACATTTAAGATAAAACTCCACCTTCAAGATGTCTCCCTTTGTTATTTTTCTCAACCTAATTTCTCCATCCTGATGACTAATGCCTTTTACAAATGAGAGCCTGGCCTATCTCTGCAGCGTCCTCAGAATCCATTGCTGAGTATACATGATATTCTTTTGATTCTCGAGTGATTCTCTGCAAATTTTCCCTTCCTGCCCTTTGGATATCTTCTCTATTTTTATCGCGTTCAGCATTTGGACATCTTTCCTTTTTAATCAGCCTTATCTTCTGGATTGGGCACATGTTCATGAGTGAAAGGTTTGTCGTCTACCACCTTCCTTTTGGGGAATCTGATTCATACTGAACATAACATGGCCAATGAATAAAGAAAAGGTTCTTCTCTTCGCTAAGATTGCTAGAGTCCTTATTAAAGGAATTCAAGGGACTTGAGAGTGCTGATGCAGGACTCCCAAAAAGTTAATTTGCAAGTCAATCGGTAGTAACGAAGGCAAATTCAATGCTAGCATTTATATCAAAAGGACTGGAATACAAAAACCGAGATGCAATGCTGAGGCTCTATAAGGCGCGGGTCAGGCGGCATTTGGAGTACTGTGAGCAAAGTTGGGCCCCATATCAGAGGAAGGATGTGCTGGTTCTGGAGTTGGTCCAGAGGAGGTTTACAAGAATTATTCCAGGATTGAGTGGGTTAGCATATGATGAGTGTTTGATGGTGCTGGGCCTCCACTCGCTGGAGTTTAGAAGGTCGAGGGGGACCTCATTGAAACTTACAGAATAATGAAAGGCATAGTTAGAGTGGATGTGGAAAGGATGTTTCCATTGGTGGGAGAGTCTAGGACCAGAGGTCATAGCCTCAGAATTAAAGGACTCTCTTTTAGAAAGGAGGTGAGGAGGAACTTCTTTAGTCAATCTGTGGAATTCATTGCCACAGAAGGATGTGGAGGCTAAGTCAGTGGATATTTGGCGGAGATAAGGCAGAGATAGACAAATTCCGATTAAAACGGGTGTCAAGGGTTATGGGAAGGCAGGAAAATGGGATTAGGCAGCAGAGATCAGTCATGATTGAATGGTGTAGACTCGATGGGCCGAATGGTCTAATTCTCCTCCTACAACTTGTGAACTTGTGAAGGAACATTTAATTCTTTTCCCCTGTTGAAGAGGGCAGCAGGATCCCTTCAGGATACATGAATTAATGCACCAACTGATTTATCATCTGCATTCTCTTGTCAGCTGCTGATCGTTTAACTCATGTTTTGTTCTCATCTTGAGTTTTTGAAATGTTCTCTAATTTTACATTGCATTCACTGTTGCTGCATTTTCTTCAATAACAATTGAATATTTCACTCTTGCCAACCAACCCGCTCTGGGTGGTTTTTGGGTTATATGCTCTTTGATCTCCCTATTTATCAGTATCCCTTTGGACCACAGTCAACTTTCAGTCAGTTATCATCGGGTTTGTTGCGAGAGCTATATATGTGCTCCAGTACCAGATTTTTTTCTGGAATATCCGCACACAAATAATTTTCAGACACCATTGCTGGAAAAACTAAGTTACAGCAATGAACGGCCACTATTTAATAATTATTTCTAATTAACCTGGAGAATGTTATTTTGAACCGCTTTCTTTAAGCCATTGTAATCTGTGTGATGAAGTTCTAGGATTACGAGCTTGCTACAATGAAAGAACAGAAATATATTTCATGTTTGGATTATGTGTGTCTTGGAAGGATCTATGTGTTTGAGATCCTCCTTATTCTGTCTGGAAGGGTTTAGGAGGTGCTGTCATACCTGAACCTCCACTGATGCTGGCTGACATGCTGAGGATTTTCAACAACTTGTTTTTATTTCAGATATTCAGAATTGGTGTGTTTTAATTGGTATAAGAATGAATCATGTAAGTTTAGAGTTGCATATTGGCTAGAAGGATATCACAATACAGAGTTGACTACTCCTAGAGGAAAAAACATATCTGGAAAATTGAGCTACTCAGATGTTCAACTTATGAGCCTTTTTATTGCAACATGGCTCTGACATGGTTTTCAAATTCTTTGTGTTCTACACTTTTAAATACATAATGTTCTATAATAGAATGGAACAAACTGCACATGCAGTTTTGGACCAGTTGAAGTAAATTACTAAACTATCACATCCTTTGCTCATTATATTGAAAATGTCTTGCAAAGAGATGACTTCACTTTTTCCTGAAAACTAATTTATTTTACTGTAGACATGCTTTTATAATAAATCTGAGAGCATTTACAAGTTTTAATTCAAGTTGTCTTATGTTGAATACTTCCTATTTCCCTATATTTTGTTTTTCAAGGCCGTTACATATTATCACCCATGCTTCATTTGTCCTTATGTGCCAACAGTTTGCTTCAATAGAAGTGTTACTTTTGTGCTATGGACTTCGATTAGTTATTGCAGGAGCCTAATGGTCATGACAAAGTTTATTCAATAATCTGTTTATTTTATCATTGTCTCCACTTTGAAAATTGAGAATTGAAAGTTGTTTGCATATTAATATTAAGAGATAGATGTCTTTCATAACTAATTTTCATTAAAATTTAGGTTCCAGACTTTTATCATTCCTAAGCCATATAATTTTGTTTTTATGCCACTATGTCAAGCCTGTACTAATCTAACCAATCCTTTAAAATATTGCAAACATTTGAATGCACTTTATACATTGTACATTGTTTTGGATTCATACTTTTTTTTTTTTTTTCACTGATGATATTACAGAAATTTAAATCAATTTTCTTTTACTTCTTTTCATAGAACATAGAACATAGAAAATAGGTGCAGGAGGAGGCCATTCGGCCCTTCGAGCCAGAACCACCATTTATTGTGATTGTGGCTGATCGTCCACAATCATTGATCACAATGAATGGCGGTGCTGGCTCAATAGTGAAATGCTACTAAATTTGTTAAATATGCTTTCTGAATATCAATTATGCTTTCTTATATTTTTATATTGTCCTTTTGGAAATCCTACCCCCTTAGTCACAATAAGAGGCGATGGCGATATTTTGCACAATTAGATTTGTAGATTCAGATGGTTGCCTTTATTTATCATCATTGTGTATGATTTTTGTGATTTTTATCACTATTGATTCAACATTTGTCTTTCTCCTCTAGAACATTTTATTCAAGGATCATGGAACATTGTTACTCTGTGGACAAATCCTTTTGTTGATTTGAGATTTTCTTAACTGCAACCATAAGACTCACTGTATTAATGTAAACTAATGTTGCATGTGTATTGTCGAAGAATCTACTTTTCGGTTGGAAGAGTATGAAAGAGATGAAAAGAACCAAGTTGATTGCCTATTGCTCCCAATTTTATCTCAGACATTTGATTCATTTGTTTTCTTTCCCGCCATGGTAATTCCAGCTGTTTATCAGTTGTGTTGATTTACACTCTATTACCTGCGCCATTACAACTGCCATGTCCGTTACTTCAGCTATGACCTCTCTCTGGAATATAATTTTTTTATACTCGCTCCATGAAATTTGGTGCAGAAAAAGCATGATGCTGATATGTCAGACTGGAAATGTGATAATGTGCAGGTTGAGATTAGATGTTTAGTAAAGTTGTGGCAGACAATTCAAAGAAACAGAGTGTTTTGCTGTTCTGTCGGATAGTGGGGAAGTTCTTTGCTGTGCTGTGGAAATGGTGGAGAGTTGTTTATTTTTACACATATCTGAGGTTTTGCTGAATTTAGCACATTAACTGAATTTCCACTCATCAACAAATTAACGAAGGTGGCTGTCCACATTTCAGTGCATCTTCTAAAAATAAGGAATCCATTAGGTGCTTCAAATAAGAAAGCACTAATCAGTGAAGCTTTTCTGAGTTCGTAGGCAACTTACCTGAGATTATGAGAAACTATTTGCTATACTTGCTTGTGGTTAGCTTGTAATTCCTTAGATCTGACAAAACTATTCAACATATCCATTTGCTGGTGTGGTGTTAAGTCATAGTGAATGTTTTTGTTTGGTTGTCTGGGAAATCAACATCCATTTCTTCTTTCTTTGGGATTGATGTCTATTATACAGATTGAGAAGGCCCGAAAGCTGATAGTTTCATCCGTATAACCATATATAACCATATAACAATTACAGCACGGAAACAGGCCCGTTCGGCCCTACCAGTCCACGCCGACCACTTTCTCTGACCTGGTCTCATCTGCCTGCTCTCAGACCATAACCCTCCAATCCCCTCCCATCCATATACCTATCCAATTTACTCTTAAATAATAAAATCGAGCCTGCCTCCACCGGAAGCTCATTCCACACAGCCACCACCCTCTGAGTAAAGAAGTTACCCCTCATGTTACCCCTAAACTTTTGTCCCTTAATTCTGAAGTTAACATCCGTATGACAGATAAAACTTTAAAAACTGGGAGCAATTAACTTCTTCTTGTCCTTAAAGTGTGCATTTACACCCAGTTGGGTTGTAATATCTATATACTAAAACTCTTGTTTGTTTGTTCCTGAACTACAGCCAAAACGGTACACGATAGCGCGACAATTTTAGGCCCACCTTACTCACCGTTGTCCCTTTGGTGCTAATGGAAGAAGTTTCATTGAAATTGGTGTTATATTTTTAAAGTTAATCACATTTTAAAGTTTAAATCTATCACCTAGGGAGGGAGGGAGGGGGGAGGAAGGAGCATAAGGGGGGTTGAAGGGGATGGGAGGGGAGGGGGTGGAGGGAGGGGAGGGGGAGGCGGGGAGGGGAGGGGGAGGGGGAGGAGGGGGTACGGGGGGAGGAGAGGGGTACGGGGGGAGGAGAGGGTGCTGCACCAATGCAGGAGAGGTTTGGGTCTAACGGGTCCACTTGGTCTAGTCGAGTCTTAAAATGTTCTCTTGGTTTTCATTTACTGCTGGGCATATTTTGGAGCAGGGTACACATTTTACTGCCATATCTTCACATTTACAAATTATGAAATACTAATTATGTTAATCCGTATAGTTGAATTTTTGAAAGTTCAGTTAGTTCACGGTTACAGCTTCATGGACTGTTCTCCAATACTCTGATACAAGACTTCACTTTCATGTGGATGTTTTATCTAACATCTCTTTAGAACATAGCAGATGAGATTTTCTGTTCAGAATAGTACTGCTCTATTATGTAATGCTGTATTTTTGCTGATTGTTTTTGTAGCCACTGGCTCTGGTGGATTACAACCTGCTGATAGCATCATCCAAATGCAAACTTCAAGAAAGGACAAGCTTAGCAGCGTGGCTGCTAATGATGCAAGAAACCATCCAGATAGGTTTCTTCAAAAGACTGCCAAGGTAAATCATGGAAACGGTCTGAAGTTACATCAATCTCCTTTGAATATCAGAATTCTTGAAACGTAATATTCTGTGCTGGAATTGCATTTTTTTTCTTTCAAATACGTGCTTTTTCTGTGTTATTTTGTCTTCGTGCTACGATTTTAGTTATTTATGTATTTTTAACTGATTTACTTTGATTTTAATCATTGTTTTAAATTCTGAATCCCAGAGAAATTTATTGCCGGTAAAGTCGAGGGTTTCTTCATGTCTCCAGAGCTGTGAGGGGTGATTTGTGGCTGTGTCTTCACAGTTATTGCAGGCTCTGCCATGTTTTGTCATCTTTCGGACCACTGAATGATGATATATTAGAAGTGTTTAAACATTAGAAAGTTCTGGGCAGGGTGAATAAGACACTTACAGTATGAGCAACTTGCTCGGTATTGGAACGGCATTACAATTGTCTCCAATCTCAATTAAAGCAAAAATATGGAACAGTCTGTTCAATTTATATTAATGACAATTGCCCATGGTAGTGTCAGGTGGTAGTACTAGGAGCTATTATGAAAACTATGTCTTCTAACATACATCACTCAATCACATTCTCCAGTCGCTGATCCCTAATGTATGACAGAGGAAAGATAGGGTTTTTTATTTTCTAATCTTCTAGTTCAGTTAGCTTCAAACATAGAACATAGAACAGTACAGCACAGGGGCAGGTCCTTCAGCCCACAATGTCTGTGCTGAACATGATGCCAAGCAAGACCCAAAATGCTGGAGGAACTCAGCGGAACAGGCAGCATCTCTGGAGAGAAGGAGACCCTTCTTCATACCCATTCCTTCTCTCCAGAGATGCTGCCTGTCCTGCTGAGTTCCTCCAGCATTTTGTGTCTACCTTTGATTCAAACCAGCATCTGCAGTTCTTTCCTACACATGATGCCAAGAAAAACTTGTTCCAACTGCCTGCTTGTGTTCCATATCCTTCCATTCCCTGCATAATCAATGTGTCTATCAAAAAGCTTCTTAAATACCACGATGATATTTGACTCCACCTGCACCCCTGATAGTGTGTTCCGGGCACCTGCCACTCTGTTAAAAAAAAACTTGCCGTGCATGTCTCCTTTAAATTTTGCCCCTTTCACCTTAAAGTTGTGCCATCTAGTCTTTGACATTTCCACCCTGGAGACAAGGCCAGCAATGGTTGTTCAAAGACCAACTCGTAATTGCTTAGGGCCTATAAGTGCTGAAATCTTGGACAATACAGTTCACCCCCTCCATGATACACTAGTCACTGACGAGCATCTTCGTCAACAGACTGGTTCCACCAAGATGCAGGACAGAACACTACAGGAGAGCCTTCTTCCCTGTGGCTATCAAACTGTACAATTCCTCTCTCTTCTGGGGTAGACTGACTCCTCCCCCCCAAATCTTTGCACATCCCTAATCCTTTCCACTCGTGTCACTTTTATTTCATGTTTCATGTATCTTGTGTTTTATGACTGTTGGCAGATCAATTTCCCTCCTGGGATAAACACAGTTCTATCATATCGTATCATAAAGGAAGTAAGCAGAAATCATGAGTTTGGAAATAATTTACCCCTATCTTCTGAGCCAGCAGGGATGGTTTGAAGTTTGATTTAGTGATCCTTTGAATGTTTAGCAGAAGTTTTCTATTAATGAAAATTGTTGAATGTTGTTAATATTGTTATTTTCATAAATGCAGGTGGTTTACATTGTGGAGAAGAAACATTCCAGAGCTGTGACAGGATTCATCAAGCCACTAACCGATAAAAATAGTGACCTCTATAAAGAGTTCACTATCTTTTCACCAGTTGATCACAGAGTACCTAGAATCTTGGTACCAATTGAATATTGTCCAGAAGATTTCATGGCTAGACCTGGAGATTATGGAAGCACCCTGTTCATTTGCCGCATCGTGGACTGGAGAGATGATTGCAATTTTGCAGATGGGTAGGAACAATTTGTTTATACATCTGTACCAATTCTGAATAATTAAATAATTAACATTGTTTTCTATGAGAGTGCTTAAAACATGCCGTTTAAATATTGGAATTCAAATATATTTTTGGTTATTTCATGTTAAATACATCAGCATCATATTTTATTTTTAATTCTTAATGAAAATGACAATTTGGGAATCTGATAAACGGGAGAAATATGAGCTACACACTCGTGCTTGAGTTCCATTACTGCAATTGAGGTACATGTGTGGTTGGAGCAGTATACATCCAGGCAAGGGGAGTGTTGTCTGGTGAAAGGAAGACGGCTGTGATGGCTGAGGTCATTATCTCATGCTTGCGATGCCACTGGAGGGGTTTCTCCCTGTGCATACATCTGCTTCAACAATGAGGTTCTCGCCATCATAGGGAAGTCCTTAGTTAATGAAGCCGTCTGTCCCCACACAGAGTAAATCCTTGGCAATAACTGAGGCATGACATGACTCTCGCCTTGCCTGAGTGTGTGTGGCTCCACCACTCATGTAGCTCAATACCATTCAAGTGGAAACACCCCGCTCTAACCTTCTACTATCAAAGCCAAGAACAGCAGAAACCACCTCCAAATTTCCTTTCAAGTCATGGGCCATATTAATCTATAAATAAAGTATAGTTCCTTCACCTTCACTGGACTAAAAGACAAATTCCCCACCTTCACTGTCAAACTCTCTTTTTAAGGCAGCAACTCACAACCACCTTCCAACAGCAATTAGGAATAGGCAATAGAGAGACCCTCCTATTTCCTCTGGTAGCTCCAGATGTAGGGTAGTTAAACTGAACGCAATCAGCATTTTTTGTATTGGCAGTTAATATTATTGAATTCCAATGCAGAGAGAGATTAATGTATCATTGATTATTTAGTCATTAATTGGAATTTTAAATCAGTTTGGCTGCTGTTCTTGCCAAATGTCCGTTTAGTTTATTGTCACGTGTACCGAGGTACAGTGAAAAGCTTTTGTTGCGTGCTTTACAGTCAACAGAAAGACAATACATGATTACAATCGAGCCATTTACAGCGTATAGATACAATCAGCATATTTTGCGAAGAGACTTTAAAAATGACTTGGAAATGCATAAAATGTACAAATAAAATGCTGTGCACAAACTTAGTTGCATGAGGTTTCTGTGTAAATAGGTATTTGTCCAGAAGTCTGGGTCAAGCTGGTGAAATTGAACCTGAAACTGAAGGCATTCTCATCGAATACGATGTGGATTTCTCTGATTTCTCTGCTGAGGTTCTGGACTGTTTACCAAAATCCTTCCCATGGACCATCCCAAATGAAGAGTTCAGACATCGTAAAGATTTACGGTAAGTGTCTGTTCAAAGTCAATTTTAACCTCGTGTATAGTTACCTTTTGTTTTTATTTATGCATTTTGTTTGAGTTTGAAGTTAGACGTTTCCTTTTGGGCATCGTTGGAAGTAGTTTATTTGGGTGGGGGACAGTATATTATGGTGTAGTTAGTGGAATCTTGTGGAACATTGAAAGTTAAAATGAATGCATCTCATTGTCAGCAATAATCTAACGATGAATCCAAAATAAGTACAGCTAATACATTTTGATGGTAGTATATGTTTTAGTTCTTAATTTTACTGTTTATTATATTGATTAATAGTAATTTTACAGTATTGCAACTCACTTTCCTATGGAACGATTCTTGAACAGTGAATTTGTTGATGTTGCATAGTTATTAAAGTTAACTTGATTTTGCTTCATCTTGGCCAATTACATCCTTTTGCTGAGAACTTGCTGGATAAACAAAAATGACGCTGATTTACTGAGATGTTTTGTTAATACATACCTTAAACACATTCCTATATGTTTGTCAAGTTATTACTCTGCTGAATTTTCAGATATTTTTGATCTTGTTCATTGGAATACTTAATTTTGAAAAAAAATTGTTATTGAAAATTTGGATTTTGAAGAATGGCGGTGAGAGACATTGAATCAATCTTGGCTGGAATAATTAGTTGAGAAAAGGGAAGAAAGCATATATTTCTGCAGTTGGAAAAACAATACCAAACAGTTTGGAACTTTATTTGTAGACATACACATGAGAATCCTGGACTTGGTGACACTTGCAAGAGGAACTGTGGCATTCCCGTGTAAGATCCGATCTAGTGTCAATTACCACGGGCAGTGCGGTCGTGCAGCGGTAGAGTTGTTGCCTTACAGCGCCAGAGACCCGGGTTTGATCCTGACTACGGTTGCTGTCTGCATGTAGTTTGTACGTTCTCCCCGTGATCTGAGTGGGTTTTCTCTGGGTGCTCTGCTTTCCTCCCACAATCCAATTTCCGGTTTCCTCCCACTATTCTCCCACAGATTTGTAGGCTAATTGGCTTGGTAAAATGGTAAATTGTCCCTATTGTGTAGGATAGTATTAGTATGCGGGGATTGCTGGTCTCGCAAGGTAGGCCGAATGGCCTGTTTCCACGCTGTATGTCTAAACTAAACTAAATTTGTTGATTCCATCTCTGTTTCTTCAAAGTTAAGTACAGTTGAACTGAAATTGCTTCAAACTAAATAATGGCAATGTCTTCACTCCCAAATGCAGACTTCACTTCCGGATGTTTTCAAACTTTGGTGTCAGTCAATTTTAACTAAGGATGCACTATGTCATGGCCCAAGGTTGCTCATTTCCTCTTCCAAAATGCCACTCAACCGGGCTATTCTCTCAGCTCCTCTGCTCTTTAGCACTCCCCATTTGACTCGCAGGACACTGCTGGATACCCATCCGCGATCTACCCTGTGAAAACCAGAGGTCTTCCAAAACTCTGCTGCACTGGAGCTCGCACCCATTCCTGTTCATCCATCATCCCTTTGCTTGATCATTTCCCAGGTACACAGTGCTAGAATTTTAAAATAATCATTTACATTGCAAACCTCCTCATGACTTTGTCCCCTACCCCAACTAATCTCCAGCTGTCCGACATTGCACTTTATCCGTGCACCTCCAATTCCAGGCTCTTGAGCATTCCCTGTCATTTTACCAGGGGCGACCATGTTTCAGCTGCCAAGGCCTTATACATTCTCTCTGTAATTCTCTCTGTGTCTCTTCCTCTCTTTCTGCCTTTGATATGCTTTTCTAAACTTGCCTCTGACAGAATATCTGGTCATAGATTAATAATAATGGAAGTGGCTTGGAATCAGATTAACATAGAAACATAGAAAATAGGTGCAGGAAAATAGGTGCATTCGGCCCTTCGAGCCAGCACCGCCATTCATTGTGGTCATGGCTGATCGCCCTCAATTAATAACCCGTGCCTGCCTTCCTCCCATATCATATATCATATCATATCATATATATACAGCCGGAAACAGGCCTTTTCGGCCCACCAAGTCCGTGCCGCCCAGCGATCCCCGTACATTAACACTATCCTACACCCACTAGGGACAATTTTTACATTTACCCAGCCAATTAACCTACATACCTGTACGTCTTTGGAGTGTGGGAGGAAACCGAAGATCTTGAAGATCTCCCTTGATTCCACGAGCCCCTAGAGCTCTATCTAACTCTCTCTTAAATCCACCCAGTGATTTGGCTTCCACTGCCCTCTGTGCCAGAGAATTCCACAAATTCACAACTCTCTGGGTGAAAAAGTTTTTTCTCACCTCAGTTTTAAACGGCCTCCCCTTTATTCTAAGACTGTGGCCCCTGGTTCTGGACTCGCCCAACATTGGGAACATTTTTCCTGCATCTAGCTTGTCCAGTCCTTTTATAATTTTATATGTCTCTTTAAGATCCCCTCTCATCCTTCTAAACTCCAGTGAATACAAGCCCAGTCTTTTCAATTTTCCTCATATGTCAGTCCCGCCATCCCAGGGATCAGTCTGGTGAGATAATGGATGTGGAGTGGATTCTTTCAAATCAGTAACTTGTTATTACTATCCAACAAAATCCAAAATGACTTTCATCAGGAAGTTAACAGTTTCTGCAAGACAATGTAAAGTTTGCCATTTTCTTCCTAGGAAGGAATGCATCTTCACCATTGATCCAGTGACTGCGAGGGATTTGGACGATGCACTGTCTTGCCGCCAGCTCCCTGACGGTATGATCCTTTTGTCACTTGTATCTTTTTGAAATTATTTTATGAAAAATTGCTGCTTTATATTTCTTTAAATTAAACATTATATAAAGTTATAAAACAGGAAGAGGACGCATTTTTAAACTGCTCCTTGTGTCAGCGGTTACAACACTGCATAACGCTAACCTCAGCAACTATGAATTTCCCTGGACTCTGCCTTTTGTTGCATTGCAGACTTTGGCTCTCCACAATTTTACATAAACTATCTTTTAGCAGTCATTGTTATCTCAAAAGTCTCTGTATTGGAGGATGTGTAAATGCAGCCAAAGGGGAGAAAAATCAGATGCAATTAATCAGAAAAATGAAATTTAAGATGTAAGAAAGGATTGCAGGTCAGTCGCCATCTGCAAGACCAGACACATTATGGGTGTGTCCTATCAAAGTCACCATCAGTCTGATATTGTTCCAGATCATGACTGATTTTTCTCTTTCCTGAGATTCATGCTGTAAATAAATGTAGTTTGGTAATTTAGCTCACGGCTGACTATATATGATGGAAAATATTACATTTGTCACAGGCAAATAAAAAAAAATTACTTTTATTTCCATGCTGTCAAACGATGAGTGGTCCAGCCACGATGATTATTGCTATTACAAGTTAGTTGATTTCCTGCAAGATTGCCAACAGTGAGTCAGAGGATAAAATTTGTCACTAACATGAAGCTGATATCCTCTTGGAGTTATTGATGTTGTTGACAACTTGCTCTCAGTCCTGCCTAGTAATGTTGCACTGAAAATCATAGACAATGAATGGCCCAGTGATTCATAATCATGAATGCACTGTCTACTGTTATTTAGCAAGAGCTTAAAGTCACATTTTTATTACAGACCAACAGAGGTGATCTTTCCAGTCAAATGATCTTTTTATCAGAGAAATCATATGTATTGGGTGGCACGTTTAAACTAAATCATAAACCTAGAGGATGCTAGCCCTGAAAATTTAATGAGGCCTCTTGACCAGCAGTCACAGAGGAAACTTCAGACTGCTTCCTACTATTAGCCTAGAATCTTTAGGACAAGTTAATGAGATGCACAGAACAGTGAAGGAAACCATGCAATTAGGTCATGAGAGATTTACCCCAAAATAGTTAAGAAACTACATAATGTGTTAACGTTATGCTTGAGTTTTGGAGAAAAGGATATGTTAGATCTATTTCTCAAAGAAGACAAGACGAAAATAAGCTGAAATGTTACAGACTAATAGATAGCCACAAAGTGCTGGAGTAACTCGGCTAGTCAGGCAGCGTCTCTGGAAAAAAAGGATTGGTGATGTTTTGGGTCAGGTCCCTCGTTAGAATGAATGTAGAGGAAAGGGTACTGGAAGGAACAAAAGGCCAGAACAAAGCAGGAGTGGCAACAGATGACCAAGGAGGGGTGGAGCCCACATTGGCCCATTGTTGGCTGGGGAAGAGATGACAACGTAGGATGTGAACATTGGAAGTGGTAGGATGACTAGAGTGGGAGGGAGAGAATGCAGGGGTCACTTGAAATGAGAGAAATCAATGTTCATACCACTGGGTTGTAAGCTGCCCAAGTAAAATATGAGGTGCTGTTCCTTGTGGCCTCATTCTGACTGTGGAGGAGACCCAGGGCAGAAAGGTCAGTGTGGGAATGGGAAGGGGACTTAAAAAGTTTGGAAACTGGGAGATCGCATAGGCCAAGGCGGACTGGGCGTAAGTGTTCAGCGATACGAGCGATCAATCTGTTTTTGGTCTCGCCTATGTATGTGTATGTGTATGGATGTGTCTACGTCTAGTCTGTAACACTTCACTGACGTCTTGTATAACCTTCATCAGTCAGAGTATTGAGTATAGAAATTGAGAGGTCATGTTGCAGTTATATAAGACATTGGTGAGGCCACATTTAGAGGCCAATGCATCCAAGATTTCTCGAGCCACCTCCTTAAGTACCCTGGGATGCAGACCATCAGGCCCTGGGGATTTATCAGCCTTGTCCCATCAGTCTACCCAACACCATTTCCTGCCTAATGTGAATTTCCTTCAGTTCCTCTGTCACCCTAGGTCCTCTGACCACTAGTACATCTGGGAGATTGTTTGTGTCTTCCTTAGTGAAAACAGATCCAAAGTACCTGTTCAACTCGTCAAACTGGAAAGGATGCAGAAAGGATTTATGATGATGTCAGGAATCGAGAGCCTGAGCAATAGGGAGCGGATGAGCAGGCTAGGACGCTATTCCTGGGAGCGCAGGAGGATGAGAGGTGATCTTATAGTGAAAATTATGAGAGGAAAACCTTGGGCAAACGCACAGAGTCTCTTGCCCAGAGTACGGGAATTGAGAACCAGAGGATGTGGGTTTAAGGCGAGAAGGGTAACATTTAATAGGAACCTGAGGGGTATCATTTTTTTTACACAAAGGGTGTTGGGTGTATGGAATGAGCTGCCGGGGGAGGCAGTTGAGACTGGTACTATTACAATGTTTAAGAAACATTTAGACAGGTACATGGATAGGATAGGATATGGGCCAAATGCAGGCAGGTGTGACTAGTGTAGATGGGACATGTGTGTCAGTGTGGGCAGGTGTGACTAGTGTAGATGGAACATGTTTGTCGGTGTGGACAGGTGTGACTAGTGTAGATGGGACATGTTTGTCGGTGTGGGCAGGTGTGACTAGTGTAGATGGGACATGTTTGTCGGTTGGGCAAGTTGAACTGATGAGCCTATTCCATGCCGTATGACTCTATGAGTCATGTGTAGATTGTAGATTTAATCATTCTATTATTTATCAGTAATAAGCAGTAGCAGTTCACATTTGTCATCTTTTATTGAAAGGAAACATGGAAGTCGGAGTGCATATTTCAGATGTAAGCTACTTTGTCCGTGAAGGGACTGCTGTTGATGAAATCGCCAGCAAGAGGGCAACCAGTGTCTACATGGTTCAGAAGGTAATGCACATGAAGGTTAACCTCTGCTCTACAGACCCTGCGAGCGCTTTAAGATTCATACAACAGAATAGCCTTCTGATGACTGGGATCAGATCTACATTTAGAATGGTGCCGTGCATTTTCCATGATGGATAACCTCGTGGACATCTGCCACCCAGGTTCACATGATCCCCATCATCAGGTTTGCCTCAGTCATCATCTGTAGCTTCAAATTCCTTACTCAAACCACTCTGGTTAAATAAGTTCCTTTTGAATTCCATTGGGAATAAATGGTGACCATCTTATGTTTCTGGGCCTGTTTTCAGTATATAGAAGCATTTTCCCAACCTCTACAGCATGAGTTGAGTTTATTGTTACGTGTACTGAGGTATAGTGAAAAGCTTTAACCCTAATGCATCAACATTTTTGAGTGGTTTAAACTCCAACCTTGCCCACAGAAATTCTCCTGATGGTTGCGACCTTCCCCTTTTGGTGAAACTCGTAAATTTTGGCTGTATTTTCTGAAGTATCTCTGTTTTCTGATATAACATTGCATAAGATCTGCTCAAGTTACTCCAAGTGTTTGTAGCCAAGGTTCTATACCAAGTTTACATATTTTCCTCAGAGTTTATGTCCTATATGTCCCACGAATGTGTGTTTGACAAAATTATGTTGGTATGCCACCTGTGTATTTATTCTGCAAATTCATTAATATATTTCCATATTTTTAACAACTACTGTTATCTCATGTGCATAAAGTGATACAGCACAGAAACACGCACTTCAGCCCAACATGTCCACAGGGACCATGATGGCCCACCTCAGGTAGTCCCATTTACCCTCGTTTGGCTCATATCCCTCTAGACCTTTCCTATTCATCTACCTGTGCACGTCTTTTAAATCTTGTTATTATACCTGCCTCAATTACCTCCCCAGGCTGGTCGTTCCATATATTCACGACCCACTGTGTGAAAAGGTTGCCCCCCAGGGTCCGATTAAATCTTTCTTCTCCTACTCATGCCCTCTAGTTCTTGATTCCTCTACCCTCCGAGAAAAACTATGCACTTAAAATGGAGTGTAACCAGTATCATGGCATATCTGCCTCCACCACTAACCCTGGGGTGGGAGCTGCTTTACGTCCTCGTCGTCCACCCTGGGTAGTTCTACGGAACGGGCAAAATTTGCAGCAAAGCGTCAACTAAGTTGCTCTGAAGCACCAATTGCCACTTTTGACTGTTGTAGTTGACATACGAAAGAAGAAGACCATCCCTGACAATGCATTCCAGTCCCCCACTACTCTCTGTGTAAAAAAACTTGCCCTGCAACTTTGCCCCTCACCTTATAGCCATATGCTCTAATGTAGGACAGTTCGACCCTGGGAAAAAGGTTCTGAATGTCTACTTTATCTTTGCCTCTCATCATTTTTACCTACTATCAAGAGTCACCTCAATCTCCAGTGTTCCAGAAAAAACAATCCAAGTCAATCCAACCTCTCCCTCTATCTGAAACTATTTAATCCAGGCAGCGTTAAGGTAAACATCCACTGCACCTTCTCCAAAGCCTCCATATCTTTCCTGTTATGGGGTGACCAGAACTGCACACAATACTCCAAATGCAGCCTAACCAGAGTCTTATAGAGCTGCATCATGACTTCCTGACTCTTGTATTCAATGTCCCTAGCAACAAAGGCAAGCATACCATATGCCTTCTTTGCCAACCTACCTACTTGTGCTGCCACCTTCAGTGAGCTATGAACTTGGACTCCCAAAATACCTCTGCACATCAATGCTGTTAATAGTCTTTCCATTTACTGTGTACTCCCCCCTTGCATTCATTCTCCCTAAGTGCAATACCTCACACTTACTCAAGTTAAATTCTATCGGCCATTTCTTCGCCCCTTTCTGCGGCTGATGTATATCCCGCTGGATTTTCTGACAGCATTCCTCACTGTCTGCAACTCCTCCAATTTTTGTCAGCAAACCTACTCACCAACCCATCTACATTTGTGACCAGGTCATTTATATATATCACAAACAGCAGAGGTCCCAACACAGTACCCTGCAGAAGTCCACTGGTCCCAGACCTCCAGCCAGAATATCTATTTTCCATCACAGGCCTCTCTGTCTTCTATGAATAAGCCAGTTGTAAATCAACAACAGTAACATAATGTCCCAACTTCTATACTCAGTGCCCTGACTGATGAAGGCCAGCATGCCAAATCCTTCTGCACTGCCCTGTCTACCTGCAGTGGTTCTTGTTTGATTTCAGGGGTGTGGGATGATTTCTTATTCCAGTGTAGGAAGAATAGCGAGTAATGCTGGAGAAAGGGCACGGACATTCATTCATGGGTACTTCTAAAGGAGAGAGGGCAATAATGGCTGCATAATCTACCTTGTACTTTTATTCAAAGATTAAATATAGGCAATCCAAGGATTCCATTTAGAATAATGCCATGGGACCCTTGTTTGCATCCGGGAGAGTAGATGTGGTGTCCATTTACTGTTTCATTTAAAAGATGACCCACAATACACTGAGCACTCCCTTGGTACACTGTTGTCAGCTGAGATTTTTATATTGAAATCTTTATTGTGCCATTACTGCTTGGTATGTTTGCTTTCAGTGGAATGCGCTTCTATTGTGTACAGTTCATGATTAGTTTCCCATTGATCTTTTACCCACTTACCTGAATTTAAAATAAAATAAAGAATTCAAAATAAAGCTGTATATAATTATGATTTGACTTTAGTCTTTCAAAATATTGCAGTCTGGAAATGTAATTTGACGTGCATGTATAAAAATAGTCATTGGGAAGCTGGTGAATGTTGGATCCACAACAGTGTGAGAACTCAACCACTAAACACGGTTTACCTTAACATTATTCCATGCCTTCATTTATTTCAAAAGGCTGAAGCTTTTGAATAAGTTTTCTATTTGTTCAGTGGGTCATCCTAATTACCTTTTCCAGTTTAACAGGTCAGCAAATTAGAAACTGATTCCTGTTGGGGATTTTTAATAAATAGCATGAACATGCATATTACTTGCTGGGATTTATTGGAGATATCTGAATAATAAATTTACCCCAAAATAGTTTTCAAAGAATTTGTAATTTAATTGTCTTCTTGTTGGTATTCAAAGGGAATGGTTTGATTAGCTTCAGGACCAGTGATTTGAGTCATGATTCAGCATGTTCTACAAATTGTCTGAGGTAAATGGGTAAAGTAATCTCACCCATTTAAAACAATCCAATGCATGTTGAGATGCTGCTGTTCATTGTAAAGGAATTAGCCCATTGAGTAAGTGGCTGTTACAGTTCCAGAATCATGTCACCACAGTGAACGTGGTCAGGAGGTGGTAAATGACAGTCATTTCCTTATGTTTACAGGTGTATAAAGTTATGGTATTTTGATGTTACAAGACGAAATAAAAATGTGTGAACTTTATAGGTGATCATTTGCAGGACAATGCGTCGTGTCACTGAGCAGTACGAGTAAAGGAGATGCAAAAATAATTTTCTCTCTCTCGGTTCCTAAAATAAGTACAGACCCTTAGTCCTTAAGTCAGGACATGTGTTCTCACTGAACATCTTTAAAACATTTAACACTTGTCTTAATTTTGTCTTACTTTTATAATATTTTAACACAGGTTATCCCAATGCTTCCAAGACTTCTCTGTGAAGAACTCTGCAGTTTGAATCCAATGCAAGACAAGCTAGCCTTTTCAGTCATTTGGACGTTGACTCCTCAAGGAAAGGTACAGTTTATCATTCATTGAATTAAATGAGACGAGAATCTTGTGTCTGATGTAGGGGTGGTATTGTTGGTCTAACAGTGTCACATTCGAGAAGCACTTGTGAGATGGCCATTGGCATTGAAATTCTAAATGAAGAAACATTGAAATTGTACCAATAGTAAGCAAAAGATTTTAAAACATTCTGCTGTTTTTAGAGGCAATTATTTAGCAAACGTTTATAAAGTATGGTTTCTTCAATTTGACCTGCTGAAAAGTCAAAATGTTTCTACATTCAACATGGGAAGCACAAAACAAACAGGTCTCACTTATTGTGGTTTTACCGATTTTCCTTAATTTGTCAGCGATCCCATATCACCAAGGTTACTTCATTTTTGACATTTTACTTTTTATATTTTCTGATGATCTGGATGAGGCCATTCTGAACATACTGCCCCTGGAGCAATTGGATCGATTGCCAAAAACATAAAAGTGCTGGAGTAACTCAGTGGGGTTAGGCAGCATCTGTGCATGGAATGGATAGGTGATGTTTTGGGTCCTGACCCTTCTTCAGCCTGACACATTGAGTTACTCCAGCACATTTTGCTTTACTCAAGATTCCAGCATCTGCAGTTCCAGTGTCTTCAATCCTTTGTTTGTTTTCTCGTAACTGTAATGAAATTCCAAAATGTCGGAAAATTTCCATTCTGAATTCAAGAAAATCCTTCAATCAGACCAATGGTAAGATAAATTAGACGGAGAAACAAGGAACTGCAGATGTCTGACCCAAAATGTTGTTTATCCATGTTCTCCAGAGCTGCTGCCTGATCCACTGAGTTACTCCAGAACTTTGTGTTTTGCTCAGGATAAGTTAAATGTTAAAGATTCATCACAATTAAGGTAGTTCCTTGGTTCTTATGAAGCTTTCAAATAACTGTCAAAATGAATTGTATGCTTTGCAAAAACCAAAGGTAACTTAATAAATTCATGCTAAATGATTGCTGTCCTCCAGAAAACTTGCTGCCCAAGAAACGGTTAATGAGCATTGTGGTTGGTGACTGAGGGCACTGTGCTAATTTACATATGTTGTTAATGTGCTTCCCAACTGAGGAGTGGAAAGAAAGCTCTTCTCATGTTCTGTAGAGAGATGGAATGTGGCAGTGCATGTTTTATCTCCTGCTGAGCAATTGAGTGTGTTAATTGTATAGCAGTTTCATTATTCTTGGGAGGCATGACTAGCTCTGTATCTCCAAACGATGCCATTCCAATCAAGAAGTACGGCAATGCGTTACAGTCAATTCGTTTAAACATGAGAAAGAGTAGCATTCAATTTGTCATGGAGGAATTAACTGATGATAAAGTACACATACTTGCTTCTGTCCAATGCTCCTTAACGCTGCCTGTGCATCAGAGGACCATACAAACACGAGCAATCAAGTTACAATGGTGTAACAAACAGTATCAGGAGGGAAAGACCAGTTGGTCCCTCTGGTTTATCCCAGATGATTGTGAGACCTTGTGCGTCATAAGATATGCATCCTTGTCTAAACCATGTGACATGCTGGGAGAAGTGAAAACCTAGATTAAAGATCCAGGCCAATGTGAAGAACAAATCTGGGAAAATCATTTCATGCCTCCTAAAGTGATGAGAATGAATGCTGTAGGTCCCTTGGCCCTGATAATGTTCTGCACTATTTATCATTTTTAATGAGTTGACCTCCACATTAACTGAATACAAGTATGGATTCACATGAAGGAATTGCTGTCTGCTGCACGTGCCTGCAGCATTTCCCAAAGCTCTACTATTATCTAGGAAAAGAATTAAAAATTGGCATTAGATTTAGATTTGGCTCTGCACAACTGAAATTCATGACCGCAGGTACTCCCTGAGTTAGTTCTTGTAAAAATCAATCGTATAAAATGTATGACTCAGAGAAGACCATTTGGTGATTTGACAATGTTTGTTTGTCGATGCACCGGATGTGAACCGGAACAATGGGATTTTAACTTGCTGCAGCTTCATGTCCATGCCCTGCCCTGCCACATCCCCTGCCCTGCCACATCCCCAGCTTGGAATTCTGCCCTGCAGGTTACAGCTCTCACATACCTATCCCAGTATTACTTAATGTGCTGAGGATTTCTGCTGCTACCAACCTTTTATGCTGTGAATTCTGAACCCTTACCACCCTCTGATGAAAATCATTTTCCTCATCTCCCATCTAAACCTTCTGCTGGGAACTTGCTCCACAATGCACCCCAGTCACGTCTCCTTTCTTCCAAAGCTAATAACCCCAAATGTTTCAATCTTTCGTCATGGCAACCATTTTCTAGTCCTGGCAGCAGCTACGTGAATCCCTTATTTAATGAAACCACATCTTTCCTGCAGTGTGGTGACTAGAGTTGTGTGCAGAACTCAAGCTGTGCCCCAGCTACGATTCCAGTATAACCTCTCTGCTCTCGCCTAATACAGAAAGGCATCCCCTGTATAAACTACATTATTCAGCTTTCCTGCAATCTTTAAGGACCAATGTACTCAGGGTTCACGTTCCTCTTAAAACGTTTCGTTTCCTCATTGTGTATTCTCTTGTCATGTCGCTGTCCCGTGCATTGCCGCATTCCGCTGGATCAAATTCCATTTGCAACTGTTCTGTTGTACTGACCAGCCTATCAATAAATGACTAATTTTGTATCAAGTTTTAATCGTGCTCCCACATTTCAGTATAAACCATTAATTTAATCATTAAATTTCAAATAGCAAGGGACTGCTAACTAAGCCCAATTGTAAAATAGCCTTTCTATTGCAAATCCTTCTCAACCAATGCCCTTTTCTTCTTGCTACCAAGCCAATTTGTCACTCTCCCTTTGATTCATTGGCTTCCTTTTTATTAGCTTGCCATGTCTGTACCATACCATTGAGTCTCCTTGTTACCTTCTCAAAAAAGTTCACTCACGACCTTCTCTTAACAAATTCATGCTGACCATGTTGAATTTGCACCTTTCTAAATGAAGTTTTACGTTCTCTCAGAATTAAGCACCAAATGTAAACTAAATAGCCTGCATTTTATTTATTTCCATCTTACTATTTAAAGAGTGGTACAACATTAGCACATTAGAAGACGTTGATCTCCAAGTTTCTGCTGTAAATCTTTTATTTGCCTTGGTTATGTTTCATCTGGGTCAGGCAATTTATCTACTTTCACTAAACACAGCTTAATATTTCAAGTATTGGAGTCCTCCTGCCTGCCTCCCTTTGTTTATTTCATCCATCATTGATGAACAAAACAGCAAAGTATTCATTAAGAATCTTACTTAAATTGACATCATAAACGCAAATGTTCTCTGCATCACCATGTAAAACAAGACTAAATCACTCCCATATCAATGCTCTTCTACGATGTTAGCCTTTTTGGACCATCTTGACAATTTATTTTTGAAATTCAGACAGTGCCCTTTCTGCTCCTTTCCCAAAGGCTCAATATCATCTGAAGAGACTGGGACTGAACATGGTTGTCCTTTATAGAATGGAACGTTATGGGTGGTATGATAATTAAATGCTGCGAAAGCTTGAGTAAATACAATAAGCTTTCGAGAGCATTTTGCCATTGCTTTTGATAATTTGTCCAATGTGTTCAATACCAGAGTGAGCAATCAATTATGCAGACAAGTCACACAATGTCCATTGGCAAACTACAGAATAGCTCTGTACAATTCCAAATAGCTGGTCCATAATACTTCCCCAGGTACTGCATCTGGCTTACTGCTTTATGTCTTGGACTTTTCCCACTTCCCACTGGTCTTTCTTCTCTGCTTCCCTCCTTGCCCCCCATCACCAACTCTTGCCTTGAACTTCTGGCAGTCTAGAGTAAGGGGTGGTGAGGATTGTAGGAAGAAAGGAGGGAGAGGGAGCAATGGAAACTTCTTCTTGCGTTTGAGGCAGCAGAACTTATGTAACGCCCTCCAGGCGCTGTAGCCAGTGCAACGTGCTGTTGTCGAGGGCCATGAGGTCTATTCCTCCACCAGGGGGACGGAGCACAGTGCAGTCGAAAATGACGTGCTGCGCTGTTTGCTGGTCTGCTCCACATACGCAGGCTGCTGATGGACGCAACCCCCAACGATGCATGTTGGTATTGAACCGGCCGACCCCTGTACGGAGCCGGTTCAGGGCAACCCACTCTTTGCGGGGCATGTCCGAGCCGGGTGAGGCTGTGGTGTTCGGTGCGACAGTGAATTGAGGAGGTCGCGATGTCTGTTCCCAGCTGGTTCTCCATGCTCCTAGTATGTTGAAACCGGAGCCACAGAGGGTCGCTGCATGACGGGAGAAAGGGCGATGAGGCGACAGGCGTTGAGATCCCAGTTGCTGTGAATCCTGGGCGAGGTGGTGCAAAGGATGTTTGGCGTACGATGGGGCCTTGCACACCAGCCTATGAGTGAAGAACTCTCTACGAAGCTTGGTGGGTGCGATACCTGCGAGCACCGGCAGGAAATACGTCGGAGTAGGGCGTAGGCAGCCAGTGATGATCCGCATGGTGTCATTGAGGGTGGCGTCTAGCTTGCTGGTATGAGCGCTGCGGCACCATGCTGGGGCGGTGTACTCAGCGGCGCTGTACACAAGTGCAAGAGCACTAGTTCGAAGAGTAGATGTCCTGGCCCCCCATGACGATCCGGCCAAGCAAAGCAGGAGGTTGTTCCGTGCCGAGACTTTAGCACAGAAAGCTTCAAGGTGTTGCTTGTAGGTCAGCTGCCGATCTAGTTTCACCCCAGGGTATGTAGGAAATGGGTTGTAGGATAGGGGTGACCCATTGAGGGTGACAGTTAGCTGGCGTTGAGCTTCCTTGTTGTTCAGGTGAAAGGCCGTTGTGGTTTTTGCCATACTCAGTTTTAGTCTCCAGGTCTTAAGTTCCATATCCGCCGAGAGCACATCCTCAACATTTGACCAGCTCTTGTCCGAGTGCAGTAGGGCCAAGTCATCTGCGTATCCATACTGGTGCGAGGTCGTGCGTGGCAGATCGCTGATATAGAGATTGAAGAGCATGGGGGCCAGTACAGAGACTTGGGGGACTCCGTTTCTTAGGCATTGCAGTCGGCTAGATTGTCCGTCGCTGGTCTTGAGTACAAAACTGCGGTTGGCAAGGATGTTGGCAAGGAACCGCACTAAATGACGGTCAGGGATGGTTCGGAGGAGATTCAAGATCAAGCCCTGGTGCCATGCTGTATCATAAGCGGCTGTGAGGTCCACCAGTGTGATGCCCACCTTGTGACCCTTTTCGAAACTGTCTTCGATGTCATTGGTCAGCTTGACTATTTGGTGGGTGGTGCAGCGTCCACGCCGAAATCCGGCTTGCAATGGAAAAAAGAAATGCAGAAAAAGACCTGATCTCACCACGTTGGATTAGACTTGGCTTCTCCAATTGAATTTTGGTTCGTATTTACCTTTTGTGATGATGGATGGCTTGCTGCAGGTTTAAACAATAATACAATAAATTATCTGTTTCACTAGATAACCAGACCACAATGGTGCATGCCCAAGTGCATAGATCCAAAATGCAAAGCACTTTGTTGCTGAGATAGGGTTGTGATCAGGACTGTCCTGGCGTATATATTTAGCTCTGTTAACACTTCTTCAAATCATGTGATTAACTGTCATTAAATTTTAAAATCTCACGTCAGCCTGATTGTTGTAATTTTTCCGGGCTAAAGCTGTTGTTCAATGAAAGATGGATGTGTTTCCACTTTTAAATGGAAGGCTTCATTTTGTCAGATATCCCACCTTGATGAATATCCCCTGTACATTGGTAGTTCAGCTTAATCGGTGACATTGTAGTGCGTTGCTTTTTCTTCGATGCCATTGCTCTGGGAAGCAAGGCAACAGATATTAGCAAAATTATTTCTTGACCTCAACCTTTGGATTTTTTGTAGAGAATCTCGCCCTCCACCACATCTGTCGTAACTCTGCAAAACACCTGTTTTGCCGTTTCTTTGTTATACTCGGTAGGCAGGAGATATTGTAAGATATTATATTGCACTATTTCCTTCCTTGCCGCTAGTTCCAGGTATCTGAGGCTGTCCAAAATATCTTTTTTCGTATTATTATTAGCTGGAACTGATAGTTTCATGCTGTTCAGAATCTGATTCGCTTCACTTTCCAAGCTGAAAGGAATGGTGTTAAGATACTTCATCAATGCCAGTGTTTCCAGATGGATTTTGCAGTTGCCATCTGCAGCAGAAGAAACCTGATTATCTGGTTTATAAAAACACAAGTCCAACTTTGAGGCCACAAGGCAACTCTTTTTAATGCTGCACAATAAATAGGCCAGATATAAGAAAATAACTGCAGATGCTGGTACAAATCGATTTATTCACAAAATGCTGGAGTAACTCAGCAGGTCAGGCAGCATCTCGGGAGAGAAGGAATGGGTGACGTTTCGGGTCGAGACCCTCCTTCAGTCTACTCATTCATGTATTGAACAAGATATCAAAAGCAATGGCAATTCATGGAAGAATATTTAATTGGCTAAATTAAGTTTAGTTCCTTGATTATGTATGTATTCATTCTTTAGAAATGCTCATTGCAAGTGAAAATATACACTTCTTATCTAATATTTTCTCATTTTAATTTAATTTATTTATTTATCCGGTCAATACAAGACAACAGATTGACCATACAAGTTGTGAAAGTTAAATAATACGAAATCATTATATCAAAAATAAAACAATATAATCACACATGATTTTCTCCGACTGAAAAAAAAGCTGTAGGCAGAAGCCAAAGCTTATTGTGCCTACCCTTAATACTTCACAAAGCATTACCCTAACTAGCCAAAATAGCAGTGAAACAAAACAATAAAACGAAATATAATTAAAAAAACACATCATAAGTCAGAAGCAGATAAACAAAACATAGAAAGAAAGACAAATATAATCAAGAACCATCATTTCTGTCATGTCAGTCATTTCTCAGTGCTGATCACATATTTTGTATCTTTCAAATACAATATTTTTGACCATTTTCTTGAATTTACTCTTTTAATTTATTCTTTTACACATTAATTCTTTTAATTCATTGTTGCAACTATTCCATAAATTGACTCCTTTAACAGTCACAGATCTATTTTTCACATTTGTCCTTACCCTCTTTTTTTCAAACATATAATTTCACCAGAGTGGATACGTGCTCTCCCTCACTGAAAACAAACCTTGGACACAGTCAGGAAGTGTTCTTTCTTTTGCTCTAAACATTATTTGTAGGGTATTAAAGTTCACTAGGTCCATAAATTTTAGTGCATATGATTTCATAAATAATGGGTTGGTTGGGTCATTATAACCAGCCTTATTGACAATTCTTATGGCTCTTTTTTGCAGTATAAAGATTGAATTAGTGTTAGTTTTGTAGGTGTTTCCCCATACTTCCACACAGTATGTAATGTATGGAACAATGAGTGAGCATATTGACAATTGGCACAACAAACGAGCTATGTAACGCTCATGATACTTATACTTGCTTCCTACGGTCAGCAAAACATTACGTTTGTTGCCTGATTTTAACATTGACAGTGCTCCTCCAGATTAAACCGGGTGCTGAGTACGGTTTCCAGTTATTCAGTATTTTCACCCTCTGAAATAATCATTTCAGATGAAGTCACAATGATGATTTTTTTGGGCTACGGGTGAATCTAACAAGTCACTGTTGTTATCTTCAATAAAGCAGAATATTGTGCCAGCACCTCATCACTCTGAAGTCAATGCATTCATTTCATGGATGAAATATTTGGCATTGAAAGGATCTGTAAAAAACAAATTAAATGTTCATTTTGGTCATGACTTAAATTGCACTGCATCATGCAGGGCAGCCCTGTGGCCCAGCGGTAGAGTTGCTGCCTTATAGCGTTAACAGCACCAGAGACCCGGGTTCAATCTGGACTACGGGTGCTGTCTGTACGGAGTTTGTATGTTCTCCCCGTCACCCCTGGGTTTTCTCCGAGATCTTCAGTTTCCTCCCACACTCCAAACATGTACAGGTTTGCAGGTTAGTTGGCTTGGTATAAATGCAAATTGTCCCTAGTGTGTGTAGGATAGTGTTAATGTGCGGTGATCGCTGGTCGCTGCGGACTCGAAGTGTCTGCGTGAGCCGAAGGGCCTATTTCCGTGCTGTATCTCTAAACTAAACTAAACCATTGAATCTTCTCAGATCTGAAATCAATCATGCATCTTCTCATGCATCTTTATAAACCAACAACCAACTTAAATGTTGGGTACAAGTACAATACGGTATAAAAATTATTCCTGGAATGAATGGGTTAGCGTATAATGAGTGTTTGTCAGCACTGGGCCTCTACTCACTGGAGTTTAGAAGGTTGAGGAGGGACCTCATTGAAACTTACAGAATAATGAAAGGCATAGAAGATAGAGTGGATGTGGAAAGGATGTTTCCACTGGTGGGAGAGTCTAGAACCAGAGGTCATAGCCTCAGAATTAAAGGGCGCTCGTTTAGAAAGGAGGTGAGGAAGAACGTCTTTAGTCAGAGGGTAGTTGATCTGTGGAATTCATTGCCACAGAGGGCTGTGGATCCCATCAGTTGATATTTTAAAGACAGATATAGACAAATTCTTGATTAAAATGGGTGTCAAGGGTTATGGGGAGAAGGCAGGAAAATGGGATTAGGAGGCAGAGATCAGCCATGATTGAATGGCAGTGTAGTCTCGATGGGTCGAATGGCCTAATTTTACTCCAATAACATGTAAATGTGAACTTGTGAAGTGGAGAGATAGGTAGTGTAGACTAGAGGAAGCAGGAAGTCTGCAAAAGGACTTGGGAGAGAATGGGTTGGGACAGTAGGCAAAGAAATGGCAGTTGGAATTAGCAAAGTGTGCGGTCATGCACTTTGGTAGTAGGAACGATTTTTGTTTTTGTCGCAGTAGATAATTAAATTTTAAAACTTTAACAAGAATAATTTGCAATTAAACAGAACTTCTAATGGTGTTTGAAAATATTATTGGGCATTTCACGAAAGCACTTTGAAAAAAAGTGTCTACCAAGCTCTGTCAGATGTTACTGGGGCAGATGATCAAATCAATAATAATAATCAGGGTCGGGAGAGAGTTCATTCCAGAGTTCGGAGTCTAATCATTTTATGTGATGTATGGAGAAAAAGTATTGCACCACCCTCTGGTGGTTAATTAAAGTGGTGTTAAGATTGTGGCTGCCATTAGAAAAATGCAATTTATAATGGACAGATAGACATTGCCTCCAGATACAATGGTAGATTTTTAATATATATTGGAGAATTGCATTCACTGATCCATGACTTCTATGCTTCATGTTGAGTTTTCCCGACTCCCCGTACAAGATAGAAATGTCTTCAGTACGTTCTACTTTCAAAAACTCCAAACTATAAGCATTTGTAATGCTGTAACATGAAAAATAGATTTGCTTTGAGAATGCCATGTTTTTCCTTTCAATATATACCTCTATATTTATGTGTTTATAATGGCATAAAATTGAGTTTTTCTTTCCAACCTTATTGTACTGAACTCTTTTTGCTTCTCTTGTTATTATAGGCATGTAAAACTTTTGATATCAGTGATTTCCCCAGGATAATTGCTGCTTGTATGTTCAGCTGTGATATTTGTTGTATTGTAGCAAGTGCAGTCCTACTTGTTGGAAACATGGGGAGCAGTTAAAGAAAATACTGGAGCTTGTGAATATTTGTAATCTAATAATTCTTTGCTGTGGGACACGTATTTATGTGTGTTTTTAGTTAGTTTGATGAATCTACTTCATTAAACAATACGTATCAATTTCTGGTTTGAACTTACTCCATTCTTAACAGAAAGAGATTTTTATGACATATTCCCTAAAGAGGTCATATTGGTTTTGTTAGAGTGAAACTTGCTGTAGAAGGCTCAGTAAAGGGGTCGTGAAGCCTGTGATGATGCATCAGTGTAGATGACAAGATTTATTCTGGTAATACCAAGGTACGACATCAGCATGAAAAGTGGGGGTGCCCAAGGACAAGTACAGGGAGGGGGGGGTCAGACCAAAATAGTTCATGTGTGAAATAAAGGGAAAGGTATCGTTTCGACAGGTTTCCAAACCAATGCCCTTTATTTGACTTGAAAGAAAATGGTTCACTGTGAGTGAAATCAGAATTTCCGTTGTAATGTTAAAATGTAGATCTGTACAGAAAAAGTATAGCTACAGACAAACAAATTATTAACTTGGTTCTCACACAGCAGATGAAAGTACTTGATTTTATTCCCCCAGTAATTGTACTGAAAGCTGATTATAAGATTTAATTATATTTTACGATTATGCATGTTTTTCATTCATCATTCTATTTCTGGGAGATGTGATGAGGTACTGAATAAATATAAATTGTTTTTTTTAATCTTCGATTTTTATTTTGCAGATCCTTTGCCAATGGTATGGACGGACTATAATTCGTTCTTGTGCAAAACTGAGTTATAATCATGCACAAAGCATGATTGAGGATCCGGAAAGAACTTTCACTGCTGACGAGCTTCCGCCCATTTCACCTGAGCACAGTGTTGCCGAAGTAAAGGCTGCTGTCACAAACCTTCATAATATTGCCAAGCATCTTCGCAAGCAAAGGTTTGATGATGGTGCCTTACGCTTAGACCAGGTGAGCAACTTTTATTTTGCTGAGGATATACCAAAACATACCATGTAGACACTTACTGCAAAAGTATTGTCATGGTATTCATAGTTTAAAAGGTATGAACAATAATGCCAGATGTTTGCGGTGAAAATGATGTCAGCATTCCAGCAAATCCCACATTTAATGCCCATCCAGAATAAGCCTTGAGATTGTAGTGGTGAACCGTGAATCAGAGAGGTCCTTGTGGTGAAAGTATTCCCACAGTGCTATATTAGTGTGTTAATTCTGGGATTTTACCCAGCAGTGATGTAGGGATGACAGTACATTTGCATTCCATGATGTGGTTTGACTTGGAGGGGAACTTGCAGGGGATGGTGTACCCATTCACTTGCTGCTCTTGGCCATTCAGGAGGACGCAGATTACAATTCACAACTCTCTGAGTGAAAAGATTTCTTCTCACCTCTGTTTTAACTGGCCTCCCCTTTATTCTTAGACAGTGTTCCCTGGTTCTGGATTCCCCAACATCAACCACCCATTTACAGCAATCTGTCGTTAATTCAGTTTTCTATTCTCGCTGAGTTCTCACCAACCCCTCCACCCAGATTCTATCACTCTCTATGCACAAGGAGCAATTGACAGTGGTCAATTAATCTACAATCCGCACAATTTTTGGATGCAAGAGCAAACTGGAGCACCAGTAAAAAATCCATGGAGTCACATGAAGAACATGAAAACTCCACACAAATTGCACCCAAGATCAGGAATGAACCTAGGTGTTTGGTGTTGTGAGGCAGTGGCTCTACCAGCTACACTGCTGTGCTGCCATTAATGTTCCTTGATACAGTTGGCTTGCATAATACGGTTTCATCAGCACTTTTTGATGTTGATGTAAGCAACGTCAAGCAAAAGAATGCAGGTTGGTTCCATGTTCTGAAGCTGTTACTTGTTATACAAGGCATGAATTATCATGCACAGTGAAAATTATGTTGGCACCTGATATTATAACAAATACAACGTTAAATTTTGAATAGAGTACTGCGTAAAATGTTACAGTGCAAATTAATTGTGCATATAATCTGATAATGTAGAATTGTAGAACTTAGTGGTTTTAATTTAAATAGATCAAATAAAACTGTCACAAGCTATGAAATGCAGAGGACGTGAATAAGATTTGCCAATTCATGTTCACAGCAGTTACTTTGCCAGCTTTCTGCCAGAGAATTGCACAAATATCACTGGAACATGGTTTCAATATAAGCCCAGTTCTTGAGTAAGGTTAAAAGAAAGTTGTTGCTTTTCTTATAGCGATCTGTTTGATAAAGTATTATTTGCTTTGATACCTGGGAATAGCAATTGAATATAATTTTTTCAGGTGATACAATTTTCTGAACAGTATACCATCAAAAGGTTTGTTTATTAAATTATATATTTATATCTTAACCATTGACACTTAGATACCACTGCAACTAAAATATACAGTGGAAATTCTCAAATGACAGCAAATTTCTGAATTTGTTGACGAAAAATTGGAAGTCAGAAGGTCATGTGGCTCATTAAAACAAGATATTTAAGTAAAGTCAGAACTGACTTGGGAGATATTAGAATATAATTCTGAGAAACAAGCAAATAGTGGTCATAACAAAAGTGAGTAGGAAACCAGATTTGGAAAAGATTGGGAGGCCAAAAATATCCCAAGGAGAGATTGGAGAAACTAGATATAACACAATGAACCTCAAATTAGACTCAGCTGCAAGTTTGGCAGACTCTGATCAAATCATGGAAGTGTTACTGGTCCAAAATTGTCAAGTTCTTTCCCCTCAGAATTATTGCAATTATTTCTCTTTGAAATACTTTTTTGTTATTTTTATGTTTAATTAATATGGCCTCTGAATTTCAGTTCCATTTAAAAAAAAATACTACCTGAATTTGAATCCATATGTATATTTCTTGGCATCCAATGATAACTTTGTTGAATTCCATCCTTGTTTATCTATGACATCCTCCCCCTTTCCATTCTCCAAAATAAGGCCAGAACTCTGAACACTTCTCATGCTGTATACCACACAAGAATTACTGCAGGCCTTTGGCAGAAAAGGCTAATGTGCTGCAGAAGGTTTGTAAAAGTAACAAATCTCCAAATCTTTAAATCATGAGGGGCATTGATAGGGTGAATGTACAGCATATTTTCCCCAGGGTTGGGCATTGGTTTAAAGTGAGAGGGGAAAGATTTAATAGGATCCTAAGGTGCCACAACGACCCTCGCTCAATGTCAACAAGATCAAGGAACTAATTGTTGACTTCAGAAAGGGGAGGTCAAGAACGCATGCACCGTTTCAGTGGTGGGACGGTGGTGGAGAGAGTTAGCTGCTTCAAATCCCTGGATGCTAACATCTTGGATGAAATGTCAGTGCCCAGGAGGTCGATGTGATCATGAAGAAGGAACAAGGCACACCAACTCACATTGAAGGCACAAAGCCTCTACTCACATTGAAGTTTAAAGAGATTTGGTATGTCACCGAATACTCAAACAAACTTCCACATATGGACCGTAGAAAGTGTCCTGACTCGATGCATCGTGATCTAGGACAGTAATTCTAATGCAGAGGAAAGCACGAGACTACCGAGAGAGAGTCGTGTCCATAATGGACACTGCCCTCCTCACCATGGAAAGCATCTATAGGAGGAGTTGCCTCAAGAAGGTGGCATTGACCATCAAGGATCCCCATCATGCCCTCTTCTCACTGCTACCATGGGGCAGGAGGTACAGAAGACTGAAGCCTGACCCGGTGGTTCAGCAACAGCTACTTTCCGACAGCCATCGGGTTCTTGAACCTGCACAACCTAATCCTACCTCTTGCACTGCCAGCGACTTGGTTGTTTTCCTAATTGTGTTTTGCACAATTTGTCTTGTCTTTTTTCTTTCTGGAGGCTTGCAGAATTTTATGTATAATTTATATTATATTATATGGTTATATGGAATGAGCTGACAGAGGAAGCTAAGGGGGCAGGTACAATTACAGTGTTTAAAAGATTTTTGGACAGGGAGGTAGATAGAACAGGTTTAGAGGAAATGGGTCAATTGCAGGCAAATGGGACTAGGTCAGAGGGACACATTAGTCAATATGGACCAAAGGGCCTGTTTCCGTGCTGCACAATTTTGATTCTAAACAATATAATGAATCAAATGCAATGGAAGCGCCAAGGGAGGTGGTGATAAAGTAGGAAATATGATGAGTTTGCATACATAATGAATCTACGTTGTGTTTTTGGATGGTGTCATTAGCCAGATGCTGAAATTATAAATATAAAGGATTTTTTGAAAGATACCGAAAGAACCCCAAAAGGCATAGTACATATTCAGTGTGACTTGTACCTTCCTTCAGCTCATACCTTTCAAAACACTTGTCACAATATGGCACCACAGATGTAGAATGTCATTGGTGCTTTTCAAAGAGAAGCTATTGTAGTTCAAAAGTAATAGACTGTGGGAACCACTTTATATTACTGTGTGGTAGACTGCATATTAATACATCAATAAATTCTGAAATAAAAACCCAAATCTGTTGACGTGCATCTGGATCCCCGTGGGTAACTCATGGAATTTGGTTCTAGAAGATATATTTTTAAAATCTCAACAGATGTTTCCATTAATATAATATTCCACAATGTTTTGGCATTTCTCCACTTTAGATAATAAATTGGATTGAACAAGTTTATGCACCTGCTGTTTACTAGTGAAATCTTAAAGCAGGCACAAAATTTAACAATAGTCATTCTCTGGAACATTGTCCTGTTGGGTCAATCTTTTGTAAGCACTGGTGTTCTTCTTCTTGCGTTTGAGGCAGCAGAAGTTATGAAGCTGCTTCTGCTTCTGCTGTCTCTGTTTGTTGTCGTTCGCCTGACTGAGGTCAGTTGACAGGGCTCACCATGGGGAGGTCGACAACGTGAGCCCCAAGCACTGGTGTTCATTACAATGTACATAATTAGTCATCCTTGTTAAACAGAGTTTATCTCAGGACTAGGTTTGCAGGATCTGGTCAATATTAAACTGAAACTGTGTGCAGTTGAGGCATTATCGATGCCAGAACACTACTAGTTGTATATGAAATTCTTGTTCTTGTGTGTGAAAAGAATATTGTCTGTTACAGTAGGAAGCAACTGGAATGATTGGATCATGAGAAACAATTTTGTAAAGTATTAGACTCCTGAATCAATCACCTATACACATCCCCCGCCATGTATTCTTAACTCTGCCACATCCGGTCATTCCATCCTTCCATTTTAGGAGTTTTTTGCAGGACAAGGTTCAGGACAAAATTTGCGCCGTTCATTCTGTTGTTTAGCATTCATCGTTGTATTAATGTTGGCTCTATCATCATGCAAGCTGTTAAGGTTCACTTGAGCAAAGAATTTCATTGCATCCTGGTGCACATGACAATAAACTAATCTGAATCTGAACTGGTAAAGGGGTGTAAGGAATGAATGAAATCAATATGCCCTTAGGATTCAGAAATCTCGGTAGAATGGATCATGACAAGTTATTTCTTCTTGTCTTGATCCAGAGTTTGAAAGAGGTAAATCTTTCAAAGAGGGTGGCACAGTGGCGCCGCGGTAGATTTGCTGCCTTACAGCTCTTGCAATGCCGGAGACTGGTTCGATCCCGACCACGGGCGCTGTCTGTACGGAGTTTGTACATTCTCCCCGTGACCGCGTGGGTTTTCTCCGAGATCTTCGGTTTCTTCCTACACTCCAAAGACGTTCAGGTTTGTAGGTTAATTGGCCAGTTTGTATACTTGGTAGAAGTGTAAATTGTCACTCATGTGTGTAGGGTTGTGTTAGTGTGCGGTGATCGCTGGTCGGTGCGGACTCGGTGGGCCGAAGGGCCTGTTTCCGCGCTGTATCTCTAAACTAAACTAAATACTAAACTAAATCCAAAACTAAGTTGGTTTTCCTCATGATGATTCACAAAAGGCTTGCTTGAAGCTATAGCAAATAATTAGGAAAATTAAAAATGTTATTCATTACTCTGGGTATTAAACAAAAACTAAATAGGGTATCGTTCACTTATGAGGCACTGGTGAGACCACATCGGGAGTACAAATAGTTCTGCTATTAAGTGATTGTTGCAATCCTCAGAAACCGTGTGTTATAGAATTCATGTTATACAGATTTTGTCAATGGGGTAAAGGGAGGTAGGGTCATGAGAGTTTCAGTCTCACAATAACAGTTATTTTACGAAAGGATTTTCAAAAATGCAGTACTTTTCAAGTTTAACTTTTGTGATTGCAAGCTGAAAATATGATACCTTCGCACTGGCCCTACACTCATCTCTGGGACATCTAAATAACAAGGACACCCACGTCAGACTCATTTATTGACTATAGCTCTGACATTCAAACTCATGTCCAAACTCCTGGACCTAGGTGTTAGCACCCACTTCTGCAGTGGATCCTTGACTTTCTGACTCAAATGCCAACTGCAACATCTGGAGACAACATCTGTAGTATTGTGTGCAGTTTTGGAATCCTAATTTGAGGAAGGACGTCCTTGCTATTGAGGCAGTGCAGCGTAGGTTCACGAGGTTAATCCCTGGGATGGAGGGACTGTCATATGAGGAAAGATTGGAAAGACTAGGCTTGTATTCACTGGAATTAAGAAGGATGAGAGGGGATCTTATAGAGATGTAAAAAATCATAATAGGACTAGGCAAGCTCGATGCAAGAAAAATGTTCCCAATGTTGGGGGAGTCCAGAAACAGGGGACACAGTCTAAGAATCAAGGGGATGCCATTTAAAACTGAGGTGAGAAGAAACTTTTTCACCCAGAGAGTTGTGAATTTGTAGAATTCTCTGCCACAGAAGGCAGCAGAGGCTAATTCACTGGATGAATTTAAAAGAGAGTTAGATAGAGCTCTAGGGGCTGGTGGAATCAAGGGATATGGGGAGAAGGCAGGCACAGGTTACTGATTGCAGATGATCAGCCATGATCACAATGAATGGCGGTGCTGGCTCGAAGGGCCAAATGGCCTCCTCCTGCTCCTATTTTCTATGTTTCTAACACTACATTTATCAGAATTAAACTGTGTTAGTCATTCCTTGGTCACTTGCTCAGCTGATCAAGATCCTGCTGTAAGTCTTAAACGATCTTCATTGTCTATAATACCACCTATTTTAGTGTTATCTGCAAACATTGATCATGGCTTATATATTCTCATCCACATTGTTGATTTAGATGGCAAGGTAGGGCCCAGCACCAACCCCTGAGGCACAGCACTAGTCACGAGCTTCCAGTCTGAGAAACACACTTCCACTATTGCATGCTGCTTCATGCCATCAATCCAATTATATATCTTAGCTCTTCCTACGCAATCTAACTTTCTAAAACATATGGCACCTTATCAAAGCCCATGTAGATTACGTTAACCTTCTTAGTTACTTTTAAAAAATTCTGAGACATTATCTAACATGCAATGAGATTCTGGGTAGATGAGTTATTTGTAAAATTGTCTTGGTAGTGGTGGAGAGTAGTGTTTTAGACTGGAGTCCTATTACCAAAGGTGTGCGCCAGGGATCCGTGCTGGATCCCTTGTTGTTTGTCATCTATAATACTGATCGAATGAGAAGATGGGTCATAATCGTACGTTTGTGGAGGACACCAAATCTGTTTGTGTAGGAAAGAACTGCAGATGCTGGTTTACACTGAAGATAGACACAAAATGCTGGAGTAATTTAGCGGGACAGGCAGCATCTCTGGAGAGAAGGAATGGGTGGCGTTTCGGGTCGAGACCCTTCTTCAGACTGGGCAGTTGGGATGTCATGTTATAGGAAGACGTTGGTGAGACTGCACCTGGAATTTTGTGTGCAGTTCTGATCGCCATAGTATAGGAATGATGTGATTAAACATGGTGCAGTAAAGATTCATTGTGATGCAGCCTGAATTATAAGGAGAGAGTGACAGGCAGGGATGGTTCCCTGGAGCAGCCGAGGCTGAGAGGTGAGCTTAGAGGTTTATAAAATCACGAGGGACATAAACAAGTAAGATGGATGATCATAGTCTTTTTCTCTCTAGGATAGGGATATTTGAAACTGGAGGGCATGGGTTAAGCTGAGGGGAGAATGATTTAGGGGGACACGAGGGGCAGGCATTTGGACCAATCTGCCAGAGGAATGGTCGAGACGTGTACAATTGCAATGTTTAAAGAATATTTGGACAGGTTCACGGAAAGGGTTTGAGAGATATGGACCAAATGCAGGCAAATGGCACTAGCTCAAGAAGACAACTTGTTCTGCAAGAATGAATTGGGCCAGCGGGTCTTTCCATGCTGTATAACTCTATAACTCTGCTTGAAACTCTCTTCTAAAAAGCCTGTGGAATTAGTTTTTAATAATTTCAAGGCAGTTAGATTTATTTTCAAGATGCAGCATGGAAACAAACCCTTCTGCTCACCCAGTCCACACTGACCATCGCTCACCCATTCATTACAATTTTATTATTCCAGCTTGTGAAAGGGAGTGTGTGTTCTCCCTACACACTCAGAGCAACAGAGGCCAATTATCTGACAAACTTGCACATCTTTGGATGTAGGTGTAAAGCCATGCGGTCTCAGAGAAAATGTGTAAACTCCACATGGACAGCCCCAAGGTCAGATTCTTGATAGGTAGGGTGGACAAAATGTAGTGTTGAAAATGGAATCAGATCAGTCATGATCTTATCAAATCTGGTGCACACCTGAGGAACTGAGTGCTGTATTCCTGCTCTTGAATCAAATCTTCGGCACACCGAGTTTGTTCCGACCAGCGATCACCAATACACTAATTCTATCCAACACACTAGGTACAATTTACAGAAGCCAATTAACCTATAAAACCCACGCGGTCACAGGGAGAATGTACAAACTCCATACAGACATCCACAATCAGGATTGAATCAGGGTCTCTGGCGCTGTAAGGCAGCAATTCTACCAATGTGCAGCCTGTGGCTAATCTCGTCTCATTTGCCCACGTTTGGCCCATATCCCTCTAAACCTTTCCTATCCATGTACCTGACCACGTTTAAATGCTGTTATAGTACCTGCCTCAACGACTTCCTCTGGCAACTCGTTCCATATACCCGTTCCACAGATATAATAATAATAATAATAATACATTTTATTTATATAGCGCTTTTCATATACTCAAAGACGCTTTACAGAGATTTTGAGAATATATGCAACTCGTTCCATATATCTGTGAAATAGATTGCTCCTCAGGTTTTCATTAAATCTTGCCCCTTTCACCTGCTGTTCCATTGAGATAAGTTGAATATTTTTAGAACATATGGTTTTTGGGATGCAGCATGGAGAATTTTGAATAAATAAACGTCCAAGCAAACGGATGAAACAAGAATCAAATAACTTATGGGGAAGTCTAGAGGAAATCAATGACACTCTAATGCTTGTAAATCATATCATCAATGTGATTCCTGAATAATTTCTTTGCTCTCTCGTGTAAATAGTGTTTCCTTTAGCATCGATATTACTTTCCAATCTGTGATTTGACATAGTGCAATAAAACTTGGAATAACTCTTCGGTATGGAGGTTATTTTTTTTGTAATCTCTAAAATCTACTAGCAGAAACAATCCTAATGGAATTTGGACCAAGTAATACAATGGGATTCTCATGTGTGTTGTATGTTTAAGATTTTTAACCAGTTCTTCCAAGAATTTTAAATTGGTTCCAGACTGCAAGAAAGGTGTGTTCCTCTATAGGTCATATTCTGACAACATGAACAAGTGTGTCTTTTCAGACCCACGTACATTAAAGGACGAGCCAATTTATATTTAAGCAACACCTTGACTTAATTCTGAAAAAATAATTAAAGTGTTATGTACAAATTGAATAAGTTGTTTAAAACCAAACTACCACAGATGCTGGAAATTTGAATTAAAAACAAAATGATGGAAATATTCGGTGGGTGAAGCAGTTCTGTGAAGAGAGAGAAGCAAAGTTAATCATAAGATCATAAGCGATAGGAGCAAAATTAGGTATTTCGGCTCATTAAGTCTATTCCGTCATTCAATCAAGGCTGATCTATCTCTCCCTCCTAACCCCATTCTCCTGCCTTCTCCCCATAACCCCTGACACCCGTACTAATCAAGATTCTAGCTACGTGCCTTAAATATATCCACTGACGGCCTCCACAGCCATCTGTGGCAAAGAATTCTACAGATTCACTATTCTCAGACTAAAGAAATTCCTCCTCTTCTCCTTCCTAAAAGAAGCTAATGTTGCAGTTAATGACCATTAGCTATTATCTCTTTTGACCGATGCTGCCTGACCTGTTTGGTATTTTATGAATATATTATTGCTACTGATTATCAAATAAACCAATTCGAGGTTTTTGTGCTTATTTTAAGATGCTACAAATTTTGCCAACTTCTGCATACCTATACCATCACAATTCAATACCCTGATTTCTTGCACTTCCAATTGTTCTATTAACTATCTACCTTTTTAATAAATAAAATAGTTATAGTGGTTTGATTTAAAAAACATATGCTTTTGTGTGTATAAACTGCAAATTCTATTAAGTTCAGTGTTGCTACTTTAGTCAAAATTAAAGCAAAATACTGTGACTGAAATAGAGAATGCTTAAACACTTAGTAGGTCCAGCGGCAACCGTGGGAGGAGAAGCCGGGTTATCATGTCTGGCTGACAACCTTCAGATGAACAGTTGGATTTAAGCAAAGACAGATGGTGTAAGGCAATAGCCAGTGGAAATGTGACATGAATAATAGATGGATCTGAAGGGACTTTCAAAATCTCACCATTCTGTGACTTTGCCTTTCTGGAGCTTGTGGCCGAGATGTGTGGATTCTGTGACTTTGCCTTTCTGGAGTTTGTGGCCAAGATGCATGGCAAATCATCCTGTTCGACAGTGAAAAGTCAGCCCGAGTTTCTCTAAACTGGACATTTTCTCAGTGGGAGACGAAAGGCTGCTGTGTTTGGGAATCCTCTGAGACTTGAACTGCAGACCATTACAACTGTTGAATGTGATTAAGAACACTTGGAACAGAGAGAGAGTGCAGCTTGTGCTTCAACAGGCAAATGCAAAGCTGATCTGCAAAAATAATATTTCTGTGACTAAGTGGAGCGGTCAGTCTATGGAAATGTTTTCCCAGACCACAAAGTTGATTTGGATTAGGAAAAGTGTATGTGACAATGATTACGCAGGTGAATTCCGAGTGCTCTGAATCTGTTCAGGCCCAACAGCAGATAGTGCCCAACATTTTCTTCCTGCGGTTTATAAATTAGCCTTGCGTTGTTTAATGTTAGTTAAATTACAGTTTTAGAAAAAATCTCGTAAAGTCTCTATAGTCAGAACACAGTCTATTTCTAAGGATTCCTAATTTTTGTAATTGCTACACTGCCGTCTAGACATGAGTCTACCTGGAATTTGGTCCAACATCTAAACAAGAGTAAGATTCTTTCAGCAGTTGAAGTCCCTGCAATGTAAAATCCAACTGCGAGGAGAGTGTATGTCTTCAGTTACATGTACTAACTGTAGCCATGTGTTTAGGTTTATATTTATAATGTTTCAGGGTACATAGAAGTGAAAATTAATATGTAGTAAAATCTTTATATAGTGCACTGAATTAACAATAAAGCTTTCTGACTTGAAAGGTAGCTGATGCATACAATGTCTTTTCATCTTTGGGTCTATTTGTTCCACCTTGATTGCCCAGCCTGTCCCCCATGCTGGCTGTATGAGCCCTTTGTGAAATGGGTTCATACAATCTCAATCAGGTTCTGAGCAAGAGGAAATTATGATAAGGATCACAGAAACATGCCTTGCCCCAGGAGATGAGATTAAATTCAATATGCAGGATTAAAGGCTTTCCTGGACTTTAATATGCTTTGATGCTTGACTAGGAGCAGAGGAAATTCAAAATGTGTCTTCCAAAATCAAGTAATTGCATACCATTCTCAAACACAGACTGTCTCTGCAGCTGCAAGCACTGTTCATGGAGGCCAGCAGCATCCATCTATTCGTTTTTGGATTAGCATCCATTTGTAAACTACTTGCAAAATCCATTGACTTCATTTGAGCAAAGTAAATAATTGAAAAATCATTTATCGTGTAAATTGCACGTGCGCGGTCTATTTAATTGATTCTATGGATCTTGTTTGTAGTGACTAACCCCATTTCTAATTGAACACATCCTACAATATGAAAAGTGGATGCTGGTTATAGGAACAAAATATCTAAACTCACAATTCAAATTCAGAGAAACTTCCGATTCTCCACACACATGATCAATAAAAATAAAAGCTGTGGGTTTAACCCAAATTAAAAGTTGAAAAGAAAACAGGCAAGTTCCTAAGTTTATGAATGGGTTGGGGTAATGCTGTTTTTATGCAAATGTAGTGTTAAAAGCCAGAAGATTGGAAGTGCAGCTGCTTTATAGCTCTCTAAACTTTGCAGCTTACTATACTTTAATTGAAATTGAGAAGTATGATGACTTTCCCAGCAACAAAATTTTCCAAAAAAGTGAAGAGAAAAGGAAGCGACCTTATTAATGAAGGTCTCCTGCCCAGCGATGACAAGGAAAGTTTATATTTGTCTGCGTTGAATTGAAAGAAAGCACAGTATCTATTAGTGCTAAGACTGAAGCAATTCAAGCTAGTAGCTACCCTAGGGTATTTAGGGATGAGCAATAAACGATAATATTATTCACCTGAGAATGAAATTGAAATAAATAAATTTGTGAAACTAACAGTGGAAGTGAAGGATTCCAATCAGAAGGTGGTAGGTTCCAAAGATTCAATGTGTTGTATTCCAGAAAAACATCACGCTAGTTCTAATTAGAAATACGTTTGAGATCTAAAGGTTAGAGAATACTCTGCACTCCATGAGTTTAATTCCATCAGGCGGCTCAGACTGAAGTGTGAAATGTTTAAAAGATTGATGTGATGCATGTTAAGTACTTCCCTTTTTAAGTTTAAAAAAAATGGATGACACAAATTGAAATGAAATGAAATGCACGATTTGCCCATTAGTACATTAATCAGGTTTTCCCTAAATTTGGAATGAATTACCTAAAAGGATAGGTGAAACAAACTCAATAGTAACGTCAGATAAATATTTGAAAAGAAACAAAAGTCATTTTGTAGATAGGGTGGCAAGACCAATAGCAAAAATATTTCAAACAGTCAGTTCAGGCACAATGACCCAGATACTGTCCTTCTGTTGTGTATGATTTAGTGATTCACTTGTTGGGTTAGGCACCAGGTCACTCTGGAACAGAGGAAGTCTGGTAAGAGCTCTACACAAATCCTGCTGTGCAAATCTTTATCGTCCAAAACAGCTAATACCTGTTCTTCAAAGAAGTCAATCCCCTTCAGTGCCTGGTATCAGTCCCCTGAGTTGCTGTGGAACTTTTCAAAGGTCTGTAACGAAACGAGTAACCGCTGTGGGATGAAGTGGTGTAGCAGATGGAGCATCTCCAGGCAACTCTCCCCGCGTGAGGGAGCATGGCTGGAGAGTTACTGTCTTCGTCTTCCAGGAGAACTTCCCAGTCTAGATTCCATAAACACTTGCTTCGTGATGTAATTTTATATATACTGCTACATATGAAGTAATCATGATGCCAGACTTAATGTGATCTCCACAGAGCTGACATTTAACTCTTGTACTTTATTCCATGTGAAAAATTAAATGAAAAATATTTCTGCAGATGTTCAATTAACCCAGACATACCACAGCTAAACGTTGATTGCTTGTGTGATATCTAAGTATCAATTTCAGGACAACAATAAATTAAGCAATTTTAATAGTATAAGAGAAAATCAAGTGAAACATTTCAGGTACTTTGGTCCGCATTTTTCCCATCTTTGTTATTATTTCATCCTATCATTTCCAACTTGTAAACTGGAAAACTGTTTGTGTAGCAGCCTTAATAAGAAGACATTATTATTTACAAATGCTTTCAAGAGAAATCTACGTGCTCTGGAATCCTGATCATGTACATAAATTAATTCAAATATTCTGTGTGTTAGCCAATTCTTTATCAGCATAACTATAAAATGGTTGTCGACGCAGAGATATCAAGGAAATGCTGTTAGAAAATATGCAGAGTTGATTTCTGCTTCTTTCCGCAAATTAGTACCACTGAGTGGGATTCCTGTTTACTTGGATATTCCAGGACTGTGCAGACTGAATTAAAACTCGCACACAGGAGGAGACTAATGTAGGGCAGGCACTTTGTGGTGATTTTGATTCCTGTCCCTGTGCCCGTTCCCTGGGAACGTGTTCAGTTTAGGAATGTGGACTTCAAATCATTTGTATAAATGATCGATGAGCTTTATAAAATGCACTTGTTACTTTCAAGAATCTGAACATAAATTTAACTTGAAGCACTCTGTTTTCAAATGCAGTTTATTGTGTGTCTAAGTGGCACGTGATATGACCTTACCATCAACTGAAACTATGCTGGAGACTACCCCTGCTGGTGATGGGGAATAGCTCAAACAATACCACTTTCAGCAGTGCGTTGACGTGAATGACTATTTTGTCTGGTTTTTCAAAAGAATAAAATGGATTTTTGGCGCCTCAATCCATCCATTCCAGAGAATTGGTGGTTTCCCAGTAACTAAAAGGATGACTGTTTTAAATAATGAAGAGAAGGCTTTTGAGCATTTTGTAAATTTCTTAACTTAATCATATTAAAGTTTGCCACAATGGCCATTGCTATTCTAACATTATATTGGCAGTTGTTTTGATCTCTGCTGATTGATAACTTTAGGTTTTGTGGTTTAACGAAGCATTACATTATATAGAGGTTGCAAGCAGCAATCTTTTGTTCAGTGCAGAGTAGAGCACCGTGGTCATGAGAACTAGCTGGGGGGGCAGGTTTCCAGGTAATCAAACTGGAAGTCCCAAACCCTTCTCACATTGAGATGTCCTGGATTAGAATCTGATGATGCTGATAACCATTTACAAATTAGTACTATCTTTACCTACTTTGTTCTCAGAGCTGTTCTTGTATGGCCCATTGATTATAGCGTTGTGCCAACAGACTCATATAGTTTATCTTTAGTTAACTTTCAAGTCAAGGATTTTCATTGTAAAGTTATTGGAAGTTCCCGGTACGATTAAACACGATAAATAACTATCTGCTATAAAACATGTCCCTTTGTATTTATCTGACATCTTCTGAAATAAAAGACAAATTAAAATGTATTTATTGAGCATTCAATGGGTAAAGTGATATTTGAGTTTGAATTTTCAAAACATGAATATGTAAAGAGAGCTGAGAAAGGTAAACTGTTAGCCACAGTGCGTAGAATAAATTCCATAAATGTTAAATGCTGATATTCTTAAAATGCAAAGATTAATTAGAATTCTGGTTATAACGCGATCTTTCCAAACGGCAATGCTTTCACAGTAATACAAAGTAATAGTTGGTATTTCAAGATCACACAAACTTCCAATGAAGTTTACAAGATAGTTTGGTTTTCTGCTTTGCCCTGCTAGTTAACACGTGCATGCAGAAAGAGGAAGGTGCTTATGATCATTTATAAAACAAACCGCAGTGGAAACAAAACATTACTTGAACACATGCATAACATTGAAAAGTTATGGAAATTTGTAAACTATTTTTGATGAATTTGTTGGGGTTTGTAAATAAAAACGTCATATGTAATAAATTATGGGTGGCATAAAGAACAGCAGTAGAGTTGCTGCCTTACAGCGTCAAAGACCCAGGTTTGATCCTGACTACGGATGCTGTCTGTACGGAGTTTGTGCTTACTCCGTGTGAAGGTGTGGGTTTTCTCCAGGTACGCCAAAGACTTACAGATTTGTAAATTGCCCCTAGGGTGTAGGAAACCGCTCGTGTACGGAGTGATCGCTGGTCGGCATGGGGCAGGCAGAAGGGCCTGTTTCCATGCTGTATCTCTAAAGTCTTAAAGTAGATCATAAATTGATTTCTCAGAGACAATGGTTAGTAACTGGAGAGTTCAAGAAATTTCATAAACAAACAAATCAATTACTCAAAAAGAAAACCGTGGTGTATAGGGAAGCAAATATGAATATTTAGTTTTTCTTTCAGCATGACGGTCACCAAAACTATTTGGTCTGGTTTCTCCCTTTAACATGAGCATATGCTTAGCGTGGCTTATTGGAGATTTCTTAAAATGCTGTATGTCCTGAATATCCATCAACATCGGGGACTCCTCAGGGATAAGTGGATTATGGCACTGTGTTAAATTAAATATATCTATAGATAATCTATAGATGGCTGACATTGGATACTCTCAGGAAGAACTTGCTGTCACTAGATCAGTTCAAACTAATGTTTGGCCATTCATTCACTGTTACAATGTTAGTGGAAGTATATATCAGGCATCAACCTCTCAGAATGGAACAGAATGGTGCAATTCATGACAATCATGGCACGATCACTGCTGCTCATTCTTCTACTGAATTGAGTTTAGTACCTTGTGGTCCCATTTTAAGGCTAACTCTATTCTCTTGTCTTAATATTTAACTTGATTTATAGATATATTTGAAAGTAGCACCGTCCTTTTCCCCTTTTTATATCTGCTTTGTTAATCTGTTCACTCTTATGTGGAATCAATCACATTGGGAACGTGCAGCATGAGCATAATTTGTGGAAGGAGCTGAACCTGGCTCATTGTCATTAACACAGGGTTTCATATTCATTGTAATTATCTCATTGACTTGACTGAACTGTTTGAAGCATTAGTGCATTGCTAACAAATGTATCTTTTACAGTTGAAGATTGCCTTCACGTTGGACAAAGAGACAGGAATGCCTCAAGGATGCTATGTCTACCAGTACAAGGACAGCAACAGGTAGGATGTGCTACAAAAATACTTCATACTGTAAAGAAGTGCCAGCTTCTGCAATGTGTGCTTTTTGTCAATTTTCCGTCTTCTGCTAAGTTCATAAGCCATAGGAGCAGAATTAGGCCATTTGGCCCATCGAGTCAACACCATTCAATCATGGCTTATGTATATTTCCCTCTCAACCCCATTCTCATGTCTTCTCCCCATAACACCCTTACAAATTAAGAATCTGTCAATCTCTGCTTTAAAATATCCACTGACTTGGCCTCCACAGTGGCGATGGCAATGAATTCCACAGATTCACCACCCTCTGGCTAAAGAAATTCCTCCTCATTTCTTTTCTAAAGGTACGTTCTTTAATTCTGAAGCTGTGCTCTCTCGTCCTAGACTCTCCCACTAATGGAAACATCCTTTCCACATCCATTCCATCTAGGCCGTTCACTATTCAGTAATTTTTAATGATGTTTCCCCCTCATCCTTCTAAACTCCAGTTTGAAATATCATTGGACCATTCCCTTCACAGATTCTGCCTGACCTGCTGAGTTTCTCCAGCACTTTGTGTTTGCTCAAATAATTTGGGGAAAAAACATGTATGTTGCACAGGATTCTGGAACAATTTTTAAATGAAACCAAAGTGTAGTAAATTAAGAATAACTACTTTGCCAAAACCACGATTGACATTTCCACCCATTGACTTGTTTGACATGAAAATGTTCCTGTGCACATGTTAGAGTTTGCCAATGCCGTGCACCAAAATACTTTCAGAATGGAAAGAAAGATGCACCAGAGTGTAATTTTACACATATTGGAGAGTAATTTGTTTAAATATTGCATTCCTGCAAAGTATTATTCTAGTTGTAAGTGTAGTACTTGATAATTCACAATATCTTATGCGTACAACAAAACATAAATGCAAACCAAGGTGAGTCAACATCTAAACAGGCAATGGACTTCAGAGGAAATGCCCCCTTGGGTCACATAATGGAACCATTCCTCCAACAATTAGAAGTCTGCCTTGAAAAGTAAGTGATAGGCACATTGGACTGGATATTGCCAGCTGTGGAACCAACAGCCCTCACAGAATTTACTGCAGAGTAAATTCATAAAACATATTCTCAGATCTGATATGTTGTTAAAAAAGCTTGAAAGTTTTTGTCAGAAAAGTCTCTCCCCTGGAAGGTGGATTTGACCCTCACCCTCTAGATCTGGCGCTGAACACAGTGACATGAATTTGAGATTGTTGCCCACTAGTTCTCTACTAAATATGCCAGAACATGTTGGGGCTGGTATCCTGGGAGCAAGTGAATTGTGTGTTAAGTGCTGGTCCTGAAAATTTAATTTTATACGTGGAATCTCATATTTACACAATTTATTTCTCAGAATTTTGGAAAGAAAGGCATTCAACTTTTTCTGTTATTCTTTTCCTGTGCATTATTTATATTTAATTTATACTTCCTGCTTTTCATTTCCCAGTTTAGATTCCATTCTGTGGGGATCTGAGTTTGGTTTCTTGCATTATATTCACATGTGTTGTACTGTACTTCCACAGCTAAGAGGAGCTAAATGTTGGAAGTGGAATTCATTGCACAAACATTTATATAAGACTTCTTCAATATGCTGCTGCTTCTGTGGCGAATGCCACTGTGAATCAAGTCCTGAGGGCCGTGTGTGTCAAAGGTCTGTGGAAACACTGTGCAATGTCAGGGAGCTTTGCAGAAATCCACTTCCAAGTTGTTGACCACACAAGCCCAGCCTGTTGATTTAACACCCATGTAAGTAACAAACACAAAAGGAAACATACACCAGGTCTGCAATTGTAAATTAAAGTAGACAAATATTTTCAGGAGTAAATGAATGTGCCAGTTTACAGGGGAGGGGATACTTTGCATTGCAAGACATTTGCTATAACTTCATCCTCTTCCTTGGAGAAGGTATTCAATGACTCTGACACTAACATAATTGCACCCATTGATATCAGAAAATAATCAGATGGTGACAAATAGGTTACTGACACCAGAGGTTAAAGAAAGTGGGGAAAAGCCATCAAATGTTCCCCAAAGCAGCACTGCATAAATGAGACAGCTTTGTGGTTTGTCAGAGATTTGGAAGAGATGACTTTAAGATTGGAAGGACTGGAGGAGAAAGATAATTCCATTATTCAGGAAGGAGAAAGTATAAGGAATTGATAGCACTGGGGAAGAAGGAATAACTTGAGTCAGCAAATGTTTTATGAATAAACATAAACAAGCTGTTGCAAACCATGTATGACTTTGCATGTATTGCAGATGCTGTAAATGGTGGAGCAAGTGCACAAATACAGTAGCAGCAGCATATTGAAGAAGTCTTATATAAATGTTTGTGCAATGAATTCCACTTCCAACATTTAGCTCCTCTTAGCTGTGGAAGTACAGTACAAAGATTGTGTTCAGCAATTACCAGCCTGAAGTACAGTTTGTCAAGTTGCATCACACTGATACTCCCAGCTTTGAGATGCATGAACAGTGGCTGGCAGTCCACTGGAAGAACATTAAGCCATTTACAGTGATGTGCACAAGCGTGTTTAATGGCGGGGTATGTTTTAAATACTGCTGGATAATTCCTCTAGGCAGTGAAATTTAACTTTTGCAAGGATAGAGTCATATACTTTCAATTTTAATCATTGATGGAGATTGATAAATTGTTTACATTTGTGTTTAATATTAACCATCTTAAATTCAAGTTTCTACACCTTTACTTGGCTTTGTGTACATAAACAAAGTGAACTAAATAACCTGGATGCTGCCTGACCCGTTGTGCTACTCCAGCACTTTGTGTCTACCTTCTAAATAACCTGAATCCACTGCTTTGGAATCTGCCGTTCGACGATTGAGGGGGCACACTCTTGCAGGTCTTGCCTCTGATCCAGGAATAGCATGCAAACAGAAAATATTGGAACAATTCAGGATTCAGGCAGTGTGTGTGGAAAGAGTAGCAGGGTTAATGTGACCTATCCGTGCATGGCCTGGGGCATTGTTTGATTTGCCAATGATCGTAATCTGGGGAATACTTTTCACGCTGACATTTCAAATATTGTGTGCAGCTCCTCCATACTGTCCATTAAATAATGGATTTCTATCCAAATTTATTGCAATAAGTTGGTATGTCAGCAATTCCTATTTGATTTTGTGATCTGACAAAATAGAGATGCAGACTGGCAACAACAAACTTAATTGACAGAGTTTGTGAAGTCCCTCATTTCTGTATTCATTAACTAACTGTGCACACGGCTTCTGATGTTAACAGTGCAATGTACGTGAATATCAATGAGGGCAGACATTTAAGGTAAATTTGTAGAATAATGCACCTTACAATGTGCAATATCCTTCAAGATCGCTCACGAGTGTGTATATTATTTAATTATGCTATTTATAACTTTGGATCAAAACAGTTTCCAATATGCACATATGGAAAACAACGCAAGGAAAGTATGGAAATTGTTTTTAACATGCAGGAAAGACAATTAAACTCTCAAATTACAGGGAAAAATGTGTGTGCAGGAAATGTCTGATCAAGAGCATGGTTACTTACTGGCTCTCAATCTCAGGCCGAATATATGGAGTTCACACTGGGGTGATAGGGAGAGTGTAATCCTAAAGAGGAGTTGAGGGGGTGGGGGTGGGAGTGGTTGGGGGAGGATGATGAGGAGAAAAAACTTCAAGTGTAACAACAATTTCTAATATAAACCAATCCGTGGCATTTTTTTAGACTTCACCACCCTCTGTGTAAAAATAAACTTGCCCTGCACATTTCCTTTAAACTTTGCTCCTCTTACTTTACAGCTAGGCCCTCTCGTCTTTGGCATTTCCAACCTGGGGAAAAAGGTTCTGACTGTCTACCCCATCTATGCCCTTCATAATTTCACATACTTCTATCATGTCTCCCTCCTCTCAAGCTCCAAGACACCAGAGAAAACAATCCAAGTTTGTCCAACCACACCTTCTAGTAATACTACCTAATCCAGGCAGCATTCTGGTAAACTCACGCGGTCTCTCCATGGCTCCGCATTCTTCCTGCAATGGGGTGACCAGAACTACAAGTGTTGTGTTTATTGGATCACAGGAACAGTGCTGGCACTAAGCTCGAAGATCAGCAATGCTGTGTGGAGTACGTTCAAAGAGCATAATAACTTACTCAGTTCTTACTTCAATAACTTCGTTCAGTTGAAGCATGTTTTCAGCTGAGTTTAATACATTGGATAGCATTTTTTATAAAAGCAAAATTAACCCAATAAAAATGGACATAAGGATGTAAATTGGAGCGTGTTTGGTTAAGATTGATTGGCTGCTACTTGGATCTAGGTCTCAGTAATTCACAATCTACGTCAGATTTCCAAGTTTGCTGATTTGACAAATGAGGTGGGAATGTTCATTGTGGGGAGCATGGAGAGAGGTGTCAGGAGCGTGGAGAGAGGTGTCATGATAGACAGACCAGTTAGCTGAATTGGTGGGAACGTGTAGGTGGAAGATAGATAGTACGGGAAGATGTGAGGTTGTGAATGGAGGAATAGTGAGGTTGGAAGGCACTGGAAGCCAATCAGTGGGTGCACAAAGTACTGAGAAGGGCAAAGGATAGCAAAGGATTTGAGGAAAGGACAAAAGATGTTTTATCTGCAATTATAGCAGTCAGGTGAGACAATTCCGAGCATACTGTGCACAGCTTATGTTTCCTTACCTTAGACGAGTTGGATTGGAATACTTTATTGTCACATGTGACAAGGCACAGTGAAATCCTTTGCTTCCATACCCAAGGTTTGCAAAAAGCGGCCACCTAGTGTGCTGGCAAAGTTACAAAGTACATCGGCTCCTCCTTTGTTCTCCCCCCCCGTGGCAGTTCCCCCACGCCAGTCCCCCATTGTCCATTGTTCTCCCCCTCCCTCACCGAGATTCCCCCACGCTCTCATTGACCGCCAACTGTGGGTCGACCCACGAGGATTCACCGCAGCAAGGTTTTACCACCGCCGCCGAGGCTCCACCACCACCGCCGAGGCTCCACCACCACTGCCAAGGCTCCACGATCACCGCTGAGGCCCACCATCACCGCCGAGGCTCGACCATCACCGCCATAAAGGCTCCACCATCACCGCCGAGGCCCACCATCACCGCCGAGGCTCCACCACCACCGCTGAGTTTCGACCATCACCGCCATAAAGGCTCCACCACCGCCGTAAAGGCTCCACCATCACCACCGAGGCCCCACCACTGCCGAGGCCCTACCACCGCAGCAAAGGCTCCACCATCACCACCGAGGCCCCATCGCTGCCAAGGCCCCACTGCTGAGGCTCACCATAGAAACATAGAAAAATAGGTGCAGGAGTAGGCCATTCGGCCCTTCGAGCCAGCACCGCCATTCAATATGATCATGGCTGATCATCTAAAATCAGTACCACGTTCCTGCTTTCTCCCCACATCCCATGATTCCGTTAGCCCTAAGAGCTATATCTAACTCTCTCTTGAAAACATCCAGTGAATTGGCCTCCACTGCTTCTGTGGCAGAGAATTCCACAGTTTCACAACTCTCTGGGTGAAGAAGATTTTCCTCATCTCAGTCCTAAATGGCCTACCCCTTATTCTTAAACTATGACCCCTCATTCTGAACTGCCAACATAGAGAACTTTTTTCCTGCATCTAGCCTGTCCAATCCTTTAAGAATTTTATATGTTTCTATAAGATCCCCTCTCATCCTTCTAAATTCCAGTGAATACAAGCCCAGTTGACCCATTCTTTCATCCTATGTCAGTCCCGCCATCCTGGGAATTAACCTGGTAAACCTACATCCCCTCAATAGCAATAATGTCCTTCCTCAAATTAGGAGATCAAAATTAATAGTAATATATATTCCTTTATTCGTCCCACACCGGGGAAATTTACAAATTGCACACAATACTCCAGGTGCAATCTCACCAGGGCCATGTACCATTGCAGTAGGACTTCCTTGCTCCTCTACTCAAATCCTCTTGCAATGAAGGCCAAAATGCCATTTCTTCACTGCCTGTTGTACCTGCATGCTTACTTTCAGTGACTGATGTACAAGCACATCCAGGTCATGTTGCACCTCCCCTTTTCCTAATCTGACACCATTCAGATAATAATCTGCCTTCCTGTTCTTGCCACCTAAGTGGATAATCTCACATTTATCCACATGGTACTGCATTTGCCATGCATCTGCCCAGTCACCCAACCTATCCAAGTCACCCTGCAGCCTCATAGCATCCTCATCGCAGCTCACACTGCCACCCAGCTTTGTATCATCCACAACTTGGAGATGTCACATTTAATTCCCTCATCTAAATCGTTAATATATATTGTGAACAACTGGGGTGCCAGCACCAAGCCTTGTGGCACCCCACTAGTCACTGCCTGCCATTCTGAAAAGGACCCGTTGATTCCTACTCTTTGCTTCCTGTCTGCCAATCAGTTATTTATCCATGTCAATACCCTACCCCCAATACTATGTGCTCTAATTTTGCACACTAATCTCTTGTGTGGGACTTTGTCAAAGGTTTTTTGAAAGTCCAGATACACCACATCCACTGGCTCTCCCTTATCCATTCTACTTGTTGCATCCTCAAAATATTAGTCAAGCATGATTTCCCCTTCATAAATCCTTGCTGACTTGGACCGATCCTGTCACTGCTTTCCAAATATGCTGCTATAACATCTTTAACAATTGACTCCAGCATCTTCCCCACTACCGATGTAAGGCTAACTGGTCTATAATTCCCTGTTTTCTCTCTCCCTCCTTTCTTAAAAAGTGGAGTTACATTGGCTCCCCTCCAGTGCACAGGAACTGATTCAGAGTCGAGAGAACATTGGAAAATGATCACTAATGCATTCACGATTTCTAGGGCCACCTCCTTGAGAACTCTGGGATGCAGACCATCAGGCCCTGGGGATTTATCTGCCTTCAGTCCCAACAGTTTACCTAACACCATTTTCTGACTAATGTGGATTCCCTTCAGTTCCTCCCTCCCACTAGATCCTCGGTCCCCTAGTATTTCTGGGAGATTGTTTGTGTCTTCCTTAGTGAAGGCAGAACCAAAGTACTTGTTTAACTGTTCTGCCATTTTCTTGTTCCCATTATTAATTCACCTGTCTCTAATTGTAAGGGACCTTCATTTGTCTTCACTAATCTTTTCCATTTTACTTGTCTGAAGAAGCTTTTAGTCAGTTTTTATATTCTCCGCAAGCTTTCTTTCATGCTCTCCCCCCCCCCCTCTTAATTAACCCCTTTGTCCTCCTGTGTTCTAAATTTCTCCCAGTCCTCTGGTTTGCTGCTTCCTCTGGCCAATTTATATGCCTTTACCTTGGATCTAACACTAACCTTGATTTCCCTCGTCAGCCACGGTTGAGCCGCCTTCCCCATTTATTTTTTCCCTAGACTAATTTTTGGAGTTCATCCATGCGGTCTTGAAATCTTTGCCATTGCATCTCCACCGTCAACCCTTTAAGTATAATTTGCCAGTCTATCCTAGCTAATTCCCATCTCATACCTTCAAAGTCTCCTTTATTCAATTTCAGGACCCTCGTCTCTGAATTAACCGTGTCACTCTCCATCCTAATGCAGAATTCCACCATATTATGGTCACTGTTGCCCAAGGGGCCTTGCACAACAAGATCGCTCACTAATACACAATACCCAGTCTAGGATGGCTGCCCTCTGGTCGGTTCTTCTACATATTGGTTTAAAAACCCACCCTGTATACTGCCATCGAGGCTCCGTTTGGCCCAGGCAGGATTTGCCGCCCGGCTTTGCCACAGCCTCCTGGGAGGCCGGTGGGGAGGAGTCAGGCCTACGATGGGGGGGAGTCAGGCCTACGATGGGGGGGAGTCAGGCCTACGGTGTGGGTTGCCTGCTGGAAGGGGAGGTGCAGCAAAGCTTCTCAAGAATGGTTCCAGAACAAGCAGGTTTGTGGCACGAGGAAAGGCCTGTACTCTTAAGTCACAGAAGAGTGAGACTGTGGCTGTAGTAGGAATGTTTCCTGGCTGAAGGAAGGCTGCAGTCTCACGTATACGAGCTGGCCCTTTGGCACTGAGTTGTCAATCATTGGGGTTGTTTACCACAGATGCAGTGGGAGCTCGGTCATCTGAGTTAATGAGATGAATGGATTTCTGGACACGCTGGTACGTTACCTAGTGCTCAGAATGTGCTCGCAGGAGAGAGCAGTTGTGTCATATTCTCTATTGGAATCAGCTCTAAATGAGTCCTTGCATTTTGACAGCACTTCTGGGCTGGGAACCTGATGCAAGCCCTGGCCCTTGGCTTGTGCTCACTCCGGGAGTGTCACCATTCTGTGAGGTGTAGAGGCCATGGTGGATGTGTGAGATCAGGGTCAGTGCCTCAGCCAGTGAGCACTGAGGAGGTTGGGGCCTGCCCTGACGTATCGCTCATCATTCCAGAGCAAACACCGTCCGCATCCCTCCACCTTCCCTTCCAGGTGAAGAATGCCCCTGTCTCCCCTTCTCTTTGTCTGGTACACACTTCCCCCCAGCGCACAGACATCTCCATGGTAACAAGCTCAAAGTGCTCGCTGACCACTGAGCCTGTCACCATAGTTACAAGTTATTATACAAGTAATGTAGTACCATTGTTATCAGAGCTGTGGACAGGAGAAAGCTGTGCCGTGAAACAAAGAGAGAGAGGCATGCCCCGGCATACAGAGGGAAGGCAGGAACCGTGACAAAGTCCCAGCACACAGGGCGGATAGTCCCAGAGTTCCAGTACACGGGGGTGGGGGTGCAGGGGGGGGGTGCAGGGGAGGGGGGGGGGCCCCGGTCACAGGGACCCAGCACTCCAGCACACAGGACAGATAGTCCCTGAGTCCCAGTACACGGGGGGGGGGGGGCGGTCCCAGCGCACAGGGGGCGAAGTCCCAGAGTCCCAGTACATGGGGGGGGGGGGTGGGCGGTCCCAGGGTCCCAGCACACAGGGGGCGAAGTCCCAGGGTCCCAGTACACGGGGGGTGGGGGGACGGTCCCAGCACACAGAGGGCGAAGTCCCAGAGTCCCATTTCACGGGGGGTGGGGGGGTTGGTGGGGGGCGGTCCCAGCACACAGGGGGCAAAGTCCTAGAGTCACTGGGGGGGGGGGGGGGTGGGTGGGGGAGTGGGGGGGGGGGGGTCCCAGTGTCCCAGTATAGAGTGGGAAGTCCCAGTACACGGGGGGAGGGGGGGGGGCGGTCCCAGTGTCCCAGTATAGAGTGGGAAATCCCAGTACACGGGGGGAGGGGGGGGGCGGTCCCAGGGTCCGAGTATATAGCGGGAAGTCCCAGGGTCCCAGTACACGGGGGGGGAGGGGGGGCGGTCCCAGGGTCCCGGTATGCAGCGGGAAGTCTCAGGGTCCCAGTACACGGGGGGGGGAGGGGGGGCGGTCCCAGGGTCCCAGTATGCAGCGGGAAGTCTCAGGGTCCCAGTACACGGGGGGGGGCGGGCGGTCCCAGTATATAGCGGGAAGTCCCAGCGTCCCTTTACACGGGGGAAAGGCAGGCAGGAATTGCGCCAGAGTCACGGAGGTCGAGGCAGGAACAGTGGCAGTGGCGGCACTAGGGGGAAGGCCAGTGTCATGGCACAGGAGCCTGCTGCCCAAGCAGCGTCTTTTTCAAAGCACAGCGTGGTGCATCTCATGATATTCCGGGGGAAGGACCAAGGGTGCTTAAATGATGCTCTACCACTTAGCACAGAGCTGGATACCAGAGTATTCTGGAAATCAAGGGATGGTGGAGAAAACTGATGCTGAAGTCAAAGATCATGATCTCCGAGTCATAGAGCTGTCCAGCACAGAAACTGGCCCTTTGGCCCACCTTATCCATGCCAATCAAGTTGGCATACTGGGCTAGTCCCATGTGCCTGTGTTGGCCCATAGCCCTCTTAACCATTCCTATACAATATATGTCCAAATGTCTTTTAAAAGTTGTAATTGTGTCCACTTCTATAGCTTCCTCTGGGTGCAGGTTCCTGCTACAGAGTATTGGACTTCCCCCAGCATCTCTGGAAGCAGATCAATGATGGAACCAGCTTGAACAGCCTCACAACCTGCTCCTATTCCTCATAACATCATCTTCCTATACACAAGCTTGCCCTTGTATGTGTGTATGTCAGTAGGTTGTAGATTTAAATATTCAATGCAAGAGCCCATTAAATAATCTTCCCAAAGGAAGTAAATAATCGTATGCAAGACTAATAAGGAGAACTTCTGATCCCAGAGGTTTGCACTGTTACACTGCACATGTATAAACTCCAAATTCCCAATATGACCAGGCAGGCGGTCATGTCATATCATATCATATATATACAGCCGGAAACAGGCCTTTTCGGCCCTCCAAGTCCGTGCCGCCCAGCGATCCCCGTACATTAACACTATCCTACACCCACTAGGGACAATTTTTACATTTACCCAGCCAATTAACCTACATACCTGTACGTCTTTGGAGTGTGGGAGGAAACCGAAGATCTCGGAGAAAACCCACGCAGGTCACGGGGAGAACGTACAAACTCCTTACAGTGCAGCACCCGTAGTCAGGATCGAACCTGAGTCTCCGGCGCTGCATTCGCTGTAAAGCAGCAACTCTACCGCTGCGCTACCGTGTCAAACGTGTATTACCCTTGCCTGAGCTTCTTGTTAAACGGAGATAATCAACGCATGCTATATAATGGAAATCGTCATGGCAATAGATGAACCTTGTGTGTACACTTTATTTGTTATTTGTACATTAATCTAAAATATATTTTAATTGCAATTATAAATGCAAAAGCAACATATGATGCCCGAGAGGCTATGTTGCAGCAAAGTGCAAATTTAATAAACAAAATGTAATATTTTGTTGAAAAATTGTTACAGCAACTCACTTAATCTAATCAAGACCACTTACAGTTTGCTCATTGCTTTTTGATAGGCCTGGAGTAGTATTTTAAACAAATATTGTTAACGTTAATGTGCTGGGTGATATGCATTTTTACCATGATCTCACCAAGAAAAATTGTGCTGAAATTTCCTCCAGAGTTATCTCTGACTGACAGTGCTTTAATTAAGTATATTGCACATCTTAAAAGTAAGAACTATCTAAACAGTGGGGAAAGGATGTGTGTTGGCAATGAGTGCAGCAAACATGGATAGACACAAAATGCTGGAGTAACTCAGTGGGTCAGGCAGCATCTCAGGAGAGAAGGAATGGATGACGTTTTGCGTCGAGACCCTTCTTCAGACTGATGTCAGGGGAGGAGGCGGGACAAAGATAGGATGTTGTGGATAACAGGAAGGCAGTGGGAGAACTAAGATGAGGGAGGGGAAAGAGAGAGACAGAGGAACTATCTGAAGTTAGAGAAGTCAATGTTCATACCGATGGGGTGTAAACTGGCCAAATATGAGATGCTGTTCCTCCAGTTTGCGCTGAGCCTCATTCTGACAATGGAAGAGGCCCATGACAGAAAGGTTAGACTGGGAGTGGGAGGGGGAGTTGAAGTGCTGAGCCACTGGGAGATCAGGTTGGTTAAGGCGGGTTGAGCAAAACGATCGCCGAGCCTGCGCTTGGTCTTGCCGATGTAGAGAAGTTGACATCTGGAACAGCGGATACAGTAGATGAGGTTGGAGGAGGTGCAGGTGAACCTCTGCCTCACCTGGAAAGACTACGTGGGTCGGATGGAGTCGAGGGGCGAGGTAAAGGGACAGGTGTTGCATCTCCTGCGATTGCAGGGGAAAGCAAATATGGATGTTGTTTGTGGAGGCAGAATGTGACATAGCAAGAAACATTTAAAATTAAACTTGGGAATTAACAGTATGACAGGATCAGATGGAGTCTCAGTAAGTCGTTTGCAAAAGAAACAATTTATGGTGGAGGCAGAAAATAATAGTCTTTTTCTATTGATTCCACAAATATTTAACCTCAATTTAAAAGACGATCTTACACGAAAATATTAGCAATTCCAGTTGAAACAGCTTAGTTCACTCCATGTAAGTGTTTGCGACAAACACCAAGGTTACCAACTTATGGACCATTTTTGTGGTGAGTTGCTGCTGCAGCCTGACGCTGAGTTGGCGGTTAGATGTCCTGTGGTGGGCAGCCTGACACTGGGGACAGTTAGATGTCCTGTGGTGGGCAGCCTGACACTGGGGACAGTTAGATGTCCTGTGGTGGGCAGCCTGACACTGGGGACAGTTAGAGGTCCTATGGTGGGCAGCCTGGCGCAGGGGACAGTTGGATGTCCCGTGGTGAGTTACAGTTGCAGCCTAATAGAGCTCTTAAGGATAGCGGAGTCAGGGGGTATGGGGAGAAGGCAGGAACGGGGTACTGATTGAGAATGATCAGCCATGATCACATTGAATGGCGGTGCTGGCTCGAAGGGCCGAATGGCCTCCTCCTGCACCTATTGTCTATTGTCTATTGTCTGATGTGGTGGGTTGTGAACAGAGCAGTTCCCCAGATGGCCACTGAACCTCTGCAAATCTATTCATTTCAGTGGTGAGGTCTGTACTTTTTTGGGTATATTAATTCTGTGTTGCCTTTTTTAAAGTGTACGGATGTTTAAAAAAGTTCCAACTGTAGATTTTGAATGAATTATTTAATTGGTTCCTGGAATTTTGGAAAGCACTTTATACTTTTGACAGATGCAACATATTGGTGAGCCCACTGTAAAGTGTTCCACACAGGGCAGGTGGCTCACAGCTGCCCAGAGGCTTTGAGCCAATGCCAGTAGCAAAGAGATATTATAGACGTTATCAAGAGGTTGATGGAAATAGTGTAGCTTTTAAAACTAGGTATCCACATCTCATGAGTAAACAATGTTACATAGAAAATAGATGCAGGAGGAGGCCATTCGGCCCTTTGAGCCAGCACCGCCATTCATTGTGATCATGGTTGATCATCCACAATCAGTAACCTGTGCCCAACTTCTCCCCATATCCCTTGATTTCACTAGCCCCAAGAGCTCTATCTAATTCTCTCTTAAATTCATCCAGTGATTTGGCCTCCACTGGCCTCTGTGGCAGAGAATTCCATAAATTCACAACTCTCTGGGTGAAAAAGTTCTTAATGTTGATGTGTTCAAGGAGAAGGATGGAAGTAATGATGGGGAGAACGACATTTTTCCTTCAGAAACACCTGAAAGAACTCAAGAAGCATGAAGAGAAATGTTTGTTTGAAATACACTGGTAGTTTTGGAAGAGGTGGGACGGGAAACATGGGAGCAGTCAAAGTCAGTGTTAGAGAGATGGGCAATAGTGGAGGGATGGCTGGAGTAACTGCCTCCGATATCGCAGAAACATTGAGGACAAGGACAGTTATTGTGCTGGAATCGCAATCACAGAACTGTAACCTGGGCATTCCTTGTGCCTGTAAATAGTGTGCCTCTTGGAATGAAACAGTATGATCAGGAAGCTTTGGAAGAGATGGGAATGAAACGCGAATGCAAACACAAGGAACCTAGTGATATCAATAGCTGGAATTATAAATCAATGAAGTGGAGACAACATCAAGATTGGGTAATGGTAGTTCAAAGAAAATACCAGTATAATTGTAGGTGTTAACATCATAGCTTGAAAATAATGGCACTTCTACCAACTCTGTAGTCTGCACTGAGCTTAACTACTCACCCACAATTTGCAAGAATTTTGGCAGCATGTCTCCCAACATAAGCAAAATGTGTGACTGTGATTCAGATTTACAGTAGGGAGAAGGGAAAAGAAAAGTAGCTTCTGTGCGCTGTCCTGCCTGGTTTGCAGTGAAATTGGGCTTGTGTATGGGTACGCCGTGAGTCATTGTGAAATTGGGCTTGTGTATGTGGGTACGCAGTGAGTCATTGTCGTGCCTGGTTTGCAGTGAAATTGGGCTTGTGTATGGATACGCCGTGAGTCATTGTGAAATTGGGCTTGTGTGCATGGGTACGCAGTGAATCATTGTCCCACATCTCCAGATTCCAGTAAATAGTTTTGTACAGCAGTAGATGGAAGTGATGTAATCTAATTACAGTTCTTTGATCTTTGCATTTAAGACATCGGTCTGTAGTAATCATGAGGCACATGGTTTATATAATTTCTCAGCTACATCTGTCATGTTTCTGGAATAACGTGTCATTTAGATCATCAACACTAAGATGTGCGAAGCAATGATGCGGCAAGAATGGTGGTACTCGACATGTCTTGCCACATTGTGGCAGCGGCTTAGGTTAAAGTTCTACAATATAGACTGCAATGTACTGTGGAAAAATTGTATCTCCCCTTTGAGAAATACTGAACCACGAAAAATGTCCCATTAGTCATGAGTTATCTTTGGCTCCCAATACACAGGTTTCTGCAAGGAAAACACTTCACCGGTGATCAGCAGTGTTCTCTAATCAGATGTGGCACGTTGAGTTCATGAATTAGTGCTTAAATGAGTTACCTCATTGTACTTTGGCTTTAAATATCCAAACATGATTCCAAAATAGAAAATCCTTTCCACAAAACACAGAACTTCGTGGGCTCGGTTAATTTTCACTCTGATAGAATGGAATGTCACTGTCAGGAGAGTGGATTGTTGCTTAATTTACAGACACTAACTCTTTGCAAGGAACTTGCATTATTTATCGTAAATATAATTTGCATTTTTGAGGTTGTAATACTTTGTCTTGATAGTTTTCCAATGTAATTTGAATTTGACGTATGATCAACCAAATAGTATTAAATTGTATAATTTATATAAAGGTGTTCTGTCCTATGAAAAGTTTGAACTACTGTAGTTGCAGAAGTATCTCCAACAGTACTGCAGGAACTCCTGCAGTCTCTTCCAGACATTAGATGGCAGGATAGGAAAATGTAATACGCCTTCGAAGAGTATTGATAGTCATAGGAAGAGAATGCAAGGGAAGAAATATCACAGGGATGGATCAGTTGTGCATTGGGATCAGATTAATGGCAAAGGAAAAAAAGCAAGCCAATGACTTGCGACACCTTTGTGAGTAGTCATAGTTTCAGCAACAACGTATGACTTCATGCAAAGCAGGCAAACGTTGGCACGGAATCACATAAGGAGATACCAGGGGAGATGCCCAAAGGCTTGGTCGAATAGGTAGGCTTTGTGCAGCATCTTAGGAAGAAGTTAATATGTAGAGATCTGTTTCGTTTAGAGATGCAGTTTGGAGACGGGCCGTTTGGCTCACCGAGTCCATGCCGACCATCGATCACAGTACGCTAGTTCTATGTTATCCTTTCGCATCCTACACTCCACGGGCAATCTGCAGAGACCAATTATCCTTCAAATCTGTACGTCTTTGGAATGTGAGAGGAAACCAGAGCATCCGGAGAAAACCCACGCGGTGACATAGAGAACGTACAAACTCCGCACCGACAGTATCCGTAGTCAGGATCGAACCCGGGCTCCTGCCGCTGTAAAGCACTACCACAGTGCCACTTTGATTTTTGCTTAAGATTCCAACATCTGCAGTTCCTCTTTTTTCCAATGGAATAGAATCTCTGGAATTTACGGAGGGCTCTGTAGACTGATACAAGTGATCTCTGTCTGTAATTGTATGTCAGACAAGCAACCTGACCATCTGGAAGCAATGTAGATGACGGACTTGATCGTTTAATCAAGCAGCAACCTGGGTCATACTGCAGACTAAAAACTTGTAGACAAAATCAGAGGGAGGTAAGGATGATCCTCGGGCTGACCAGTTGGTGTGGGTCTGGATACTTCAGAACAGAAGGAGGTGAGTGGATCGAATGCAGCTGAATGACGATAGAGAGCTACCCGGTTCATATTTCACAGAAGCAGATCCATGCACACCCAAGGACACAAATATCCCACAAATAAAAATCTTGAAGGATTAAACTTTTTTCAAATTAAAATTGTTTCCCTAAATTAAGTGGAGAATTGTGTTTGAGATTTTAAATGTATATTTCTGGATTTTTAATCCAAACACCGTTCCATGTCTACCCTGCTATCTGGAATTGAGAAGTAAGGATGTAATTGTGAGCCGTGACCATCTGGCTCTGTGCAAAATGCTGACTGAAACATTGTGTAAGACCACAGGCAAAAGATTTTCTGCTGAGAGCTCAGCTCAATAATATCCCAGTTTACAAACATCAGTGTTCTCCACCTGCTCTCCTCCCATTATGTGATTGAAAGTTCTGTGAAATGTGCTTGTGCTTCTGGATGCCAAACTGTACCATGCCTTCAGAAATGTCAGAATAAAATCTTTAATGATCTCTTACTTAGTCACATAATTGTGCTGTGCCCAATAGGGAGTTAAATTGGCAGATTTTGCACAGGCTGTTGTTGTAATGTTGTTCCTACTGTGATCAATGCACTCAGCTCATTTTCAAAATTGCAGAAGTGTGCTTAATAGCTGGGCATGTGTTCCCTGGTGTGTGTATTCCCTCTCATTCTCACTGTGAGTTTGCAGATGTGGTTTTGAAAATTGTCAAGCAAACCTTCAGGCGTAATCCCAATCCCAAATAAAATAAAAGCAATATTAATATCAACTTTACTGAAACGTACAATGTTTGCCAGCCAGCGCTCTGGTAACTTATCTAGTTTCACAAAATCAGCACCAAGTGAAAGGAAACATACACCAGTGGCTGCACTGACAGTGATGATACAAGCTTTCATTTAGTGTCCGTTTTGTTATTGTTACCGATTTCATTAATATCTGTGAGCTCGCGTGAGTGTACTCCATGGTGTTCGGCTGATAGGATGTGCTTTCACACTAAACCTCTTTTGATGTTACACTGATTGCATGTGAGAAGAGGTGTAAGTTTGAATCCACACATGCGACTAGAAATTTATTTTTTGAATTGTATTTGAAGTATAAATTGGAATGAAGCAGGATGCAACTTGGGTGGCTGATCGCCTCCATTATCTTCCCATTAGTGCAATAGATTAAATCAGCAGATTTATACCCCAGCTGTGTGCTGGCACCCCACCCCAGTCCCATTTACCCATGTAAGCCATTTATTAATGATACTAAGCCAAATAATATGCTTAAAAAAGCAAAGAGCAACTTCAATAGACAATAGGTGCAGGAGTAGGCCATTCGGCCCTTCGAGCCAGCACCACCATTCAATGTGATCATGGCTGATCATTCTCAATCAGTATCCCGTTCCTGCCTTCTCCCCATGCCCCCTGACTCCGCTATCCTTAAGAGCTCTATCTAGCTCTCTCTTGAATGCATTCAAAGAATTGGCGTCCACTGCCTTCTGAGGCAGATAATTCCACAGATTTACAACTCTCTGACTGAAAAAGTTTTTCCTCATCTCCGTTCTAAATGGCCTACCCCTTATTCTTAAACTGTGGCCCCTGGTTCTGGTCTCCCCCAACATTGGGAACATGTTTCCTGCCTCTAACATGTCCAACCCCTTAATAATCTTATATGTTTCAATAAGATCCCCTCTCATCCTTCTAAATTCCAGTGTATACAAGCCTAGCCGCTCCAGTCTTTCAACATATGACAGTCCCACCATTCCGGGAATTAACCTAGTAAACCTACGCTGCATGCCCTCAATAGCAAGAATATATTTCCTCAAATTTGGAGACCAAAACTGCACACATTACTCCAGGTGCGGTCTCCCTAGGGCCCTGTACAACTGCAGAAGGACCTCTTTGCTCCTATACTCAACTCCTCTTGTTATGAAAGCCAACATTCCATTGGCTTTCTTCACTGCCTGCTGTACCTGCATGCTTCCTTTCAGTGACTGATGCACTAAGACACCCAGATCTCGTTGTACGTCCCCTTTTCCTAACTTGACACCATTCAGATAATAATCTGCCTTCCTATTCTTACCACCAAAGTGGATAACCTCACACTTATCCACATTAAAGTGCATCTGCCATGCATCCGCCCACTCACACAACCTGTCCAAGTAACCCTGCAACCTCATAGCATGTTCCTCACAGTTCACACTACCACCCAGCTTTGTATCATCTGCAAATTTGCTAATGGATTGTTTGTATCTTCCTTAGTGAAGACAGATCCAAAGTACCGGTTCAACTCGTCTGCCATTTCCTTGTTCCCCATAATAAATTCCCCTGCTTCTGTCTTCAAGTGACAGCGAAATTTTATTTGAACTGATCGTTTTCTTTAAAAGTGATGGGTTTTGAGAAATGAAAATAAAATGCTTCAGCTTGACAGAAGCTGCCCTGAGAATTGTGAGAATTGTCCAAGCCTTTACTGAATATTTCCCGTTGTTTAATGTGTGGCCATCAGTTCATCTTTGCAATATATTGAATCTCTCAGTTCTCTAGGTTTTTGACTTTGAGTGAGGAATAGAATGAACTATTCTTTCAATTGTCCTCAGTTTATGTCGCCATTAGTCTGACATCCTCCATTGTTGCGATGAGACACGTAAGAAAATCGGCATCTCTGAATGGAAATGTTTTGGTGTCCGATGTTATAACCTAAATCCCTGGCATTAAAGTGGAAGGAATGCAGCAACTTTGATGCATATTCTCACAACACTCGCCTTTATTGGCACTTACAGGGCACTGAAATGCAAAGTGTACCCCATGCCGCTATTCCAATTTAAATTTCATTTGTTTTTCTTCTTCCCATCAGCACGGCACAATGAGAGCATTTGGTACATAATATGGAAGTTCCCATAGCTGCCCCAGAAGAGATTAAGCAATGATTTAAACCTCAAGTCGCAGTCTGTACTGCGGCCTGAGGTATTGATGGACTGTGTAATGAATACTATATAATGTCATTGATAGTGTAAGGAGTTCCTCTGCTTCACTGTTAAAATTGAAAATTAGTATTGAACATGAGGTTAGCTCCAATTTATTTCAAACAAAGCATTTGATTATTCACCATGCAGGTTGCAGGGAGACTGCTTAAGCATCTATTTTCTTTCACATTATTCACAAAGTTTGGATAGAGTGGATAGAAAGATAGATTCTTGATTAACCTCAAATAAGCTCTGAACGACATAGACTATCATTATTATTGCACTATTGTTTTTTTTGCGTGTGTATATTCATATATATATATATATATATGAATATACACACAAAAAAAACAATAATACTGCTAAAGCAACAAAGGTGTTTTTCAAAGCTAAAAATGGTCAATTCTTGATTGGCCAAGTCAATCACCCAATCTGAACCCAATTGAGCATGCCTTTTATATGCTGAAGAGAAAACTGGAGGGTACTGCCCCCAAAACAAGCATAAGGTAAAGATGGCTGCAATACAGGCCTGGCAGAGCATCACCAGAGAAGACACCCAGCAACTGGTGATGTCCATGAATCGCAGACTTCAAGCAATCATTGCATCTATATATGTATATGTATGTATGTATGTATGTATACAGTGCCCTCCATAATGTTTGAGACAGAGACCCATCATTTATTTATTTGCCTCTGTAATCCACAATTTGAGATTTGTAATATAAAAAATCACATGTGGTTAAAGTGCACTTTGTCAGATTTTAATAAAGGCCATTTTTATACATTTCGGTTTCACCATGTAGAAATTACAGCAGTCTATATATGTAGTCCCCCCATTTCAGGGCACCATAATGTTTGGGACACAGCAATGTCATGTAAATGAAAGTAGTCATGTTTAGTATTTTGTTGCATATCCTTTGCATGCAATGACTGCTTGAAGTCTGCAATTCATGGACATCACCAGTTGCTGGGTGTCTTCTCTGGTGATGCTCTGCCAGGCCTGTATTGCAGCCATCTTTAGCTTATGCTTGTTTTGGGGGCTAGTACCCTCCAGTTTTCTCTTCAGCATATAAAAGGCATACTCAATTGAGTTCAGATTGGGTGATTGACTTGGCCAATCAAGAATTGACCATTTTTTAGCTTTGAAAAACTCCTTTGTTGCTTTAGCAGTATGTTTGGGATCATTGACTTGCTGTAGAATGAACCGCCAGCCAATGAGCTTTGAGGCATTTGTTTGAACTTGAGCAGATAGGATGTGTCTATACACTTCAGAATTCATTATGCTATTATCATCAGCAGTTGTATCATCAATGAAGATAAGTGAGCCAGTACCTTCAGCAGCCATACATGCCCAGGCCATAACACCCCCACCACTGTGTTTCACAGATGAGGTGGTATGCTTTGGATCTTGGGCAGTTCCTTCTCTCCTCCATACTTTGCTCTTGCCCATCACACTGATATAAGGTAATCTTTGTCTCATCTGTCCATGAGACCTTTTTCCAGAACTGTGGTTGCTCTTTTAAGTACTTTTTGGCAAATTATAACCTGGCCATCCTATTTTTGTGGCTAACCAGTGGTTTGCATCTTGCAGTGAAGTCTCTCTATTTCTGTTCGTGAAGTCTTCTGCGGATGGTGGTCATTGGCAAATTCAAACCTGACTCCTGAAGAGTGTTTCAGATCTGTCGGACAGGTGTCTGGGGATTTTTCTTTATTATAGAGAGAATTCTTCTGTCATCAGCTGTGGATGTCTTCCTTGGCCTGCCAGTCCCTTTGCGATAAGTAAGCTCACCAGTGCTCTCTTTCTTCTTAATGATGTTCCAAACAGTTGATTTTGGTAATCCTAAGGTTTGGCTGAAGTCTCTAACAGTTTTATTCTTGTTTCTCAGTCTCATAATGGCTTCTTTGACTTTCATTGGCACAACTTTGGTCCTCATGTTGGTCAACAGCAATAAAAGTTTCCAAAGGTGATGGAAAGATTGGAGGAAAGACTAGGTGCTGAGAGCTCTCTTATACCTGCATTAAGGAGGCAATTAACCACGCTGAGCAATTGCAAACACCTGTGAAGCCATGTGTCCCAAACATTATGGTGCCCTGAAATGGGGGGACAACATATAAACACTGCTGTAATTTCTACATGTTGAAACCAAAATGTATAAAAATGGCTTTTATTAAAATGTGACAATGTGCACTTAAACCACATGTGATTATTTTCTATTACAAATCTCAAATTGTGGTGTACAAAGGTAAAAAAATAAACGATGGGTCTTTGTCCCAAACATTGTGGAGGGCACTTTCTGACAATAAAACACTCGTGACTGTCTTGATTAGTGCGGATATCAGGGGTTATGGGAGAGGGCAGGAGAATGGGGTTGGGAGGGAAAGATAGAGGGGCCATGATTGAATGGCGGAGTAGACTTGATGGGCCGAATGGCCTAATTCTGCTCCTATCACTTATGAACATGAACATAAAAATAAACACCCATAAAATATCTCGAAATGGAAACTTTTAGTTTGACCTTTGCAGGTGATAACTAACTTGGGAAACCTGAGGTACCCCATGGCCGATGGTCCATCCGGGTCTCTCTGCTACCTGCTCTCATCTGAGCTCTGCACGTCTTCAGGGGGCTGACGAGAGATGTGGGGATTGAATAGCGGAGTGCACTTGATGGGCCAAATGGCCTATTTCTGCTCTTAGACCTTATGAACTTCTGAACTTTATAAAGTAATTTACATCCAGTGCAAGGAACTAATACTGAACAAGGGCTATAGTCATTGTCTGCTCCATGAAACAAATATGTTTCAGCACAATCTTCACTGCTTAGACCAGCTGTTTGACTGCAGTGACAATTGACTGCCCACTGACTTCTGACCTTACGCCATGTTATTACATGGCATGTAAGCCATCTGCGCAACATGGTCTGAGCAGCACATACACAGAGTCATTGAAGTTTCCCTGTCTGAAAACTTCAACCCTGTAGCATTACACCAATATATTAAAACTTTTCTCATTGTTTTGGCAAATTGCATATAAAGTGAGATGTCAGCATCATTGAAGATGGCTTCGGACTTGTGAGAAGTTTTGAGTGTTCCAAATATCTGGTTTAAAGTGAGAAATGACTCAAAGTCATAATCATATTTTAAAAAGATTGTTTGGTGTTTGCTTTGAACACCCCCACCCCTCACAGTTCTTCAGAGCGAGAGCCAGAAATGACCATTTTTATGATGAGATTCTTGGCAGCGTTGAGTGGAGTTTTCATAATTCTTTGGAGTGGGGCTCTGCTGAGCCGCGGGTCCATGGGAGTTTGCTGCTGACAAGAGCAGTTTCCACCACTGAAAGCACGGGTGTCTTGATGTTTCTGAGTGAGCTAAGTCTGCCACAGTGCACGGATCCCTCCTCCCTGCCTGGAATGAGCATCGGATCCAGGGCGGTGGTCTCTCAGGCTGTTTGCTCTCAAGATGAACTGAATCTCGAAATACAGCTGGGCTCTGCAGAGTACAAGTGTGCACTGAGGAAACATGCACTGCCCAATGTGCGCTGTGCATTTGGGGAAGGGACATGGGTTCCAAAGGGTTTCACATGCATAAAAAGTCTAACTTTTACAAATGTGCTGAATAATTTCTTTGAAGTCTCTCTGTTTTCCTTGTTGAATAAAGCACATGTATTTGCATTGGCCAAGGCATTAATTTCTTGCATGGGAAAAATCTTCCTCTGAATTGACTTTGGAAATGATATGATAAATTGTACAGATCAATCAAAATGACATGAATAATTGGCATGAATACAAGGAGCTGGGCATTCATATCTGAATCAGAATCTCCAGTAATTATCTAAATCATCAGATTAAACATTTCAGAATTATTTTCATGGCTGAAGCAATGGCCTTATACAAATTGCCTGGATTATCAAAAGGTTGAGGAATAACATCAGGAATGTTTTATTTGACAGCATAAAGCACAGGCAGGCTTTATGTTCTTGGTCTGACAGATGCCTGACTGATCAGTTTCACCCCGGTATTTCAGCACAGGGTTGTCATGGAACTGTGTATTTATCCAGTATTCAATGCATTCCTTACACTTCATTTGTTTCTTTGATGTCTCATTACACAACAATAGATCATTTTACGATTCAAAGTATTCATGCAACATTTTCAATTTTGCAAAGGGTAGCAGACAGCTTAATATAGGTGAGGAAAATGTGGTGTGAATCTTAAAATAATTACCAAGCATTGACCGTTAATAAGAAATGTCAGTACTGTTTTGTTTGCGTGATCAGTCTTTGAACAGTAAAAAACTTTCATGTTTCTATCTGGGCTCTTCCAAGGTCGCACAAAGTGACTGAGATTCATTCCTTTGCAGCCATCCTCCAAATCTAGTTCTTAGTAAACTTGCTGTTTAATGTTTTGTGTTGCCATACCTGTTAGTGCTTAAAACAAATGTTCCCAGGGTGTTTTATTTCATATTTTTGTGAATGAAACCTGCAGAGAGCTTTTTCTTGTTATGTTTAAGAAAAACAGTAGGAGAATATTTTTCTTTCATTTCTGCCAACAATCAAATTGTTTATTTGCAAATACATTCAGAATTAAATATTTTGGCCTTTTAGTTCTGTTCAAAGTTGCGTACACAGTTTTAATGAGTATTTGGTGAAGATGGTTAATTCATTCATAGACTCTGTAAAGAGATGTTGGGACTGTTAGGCTGCTGCTTATCCCATGCACGGTCAAAGCCATCTGAACTCATCAACATCATGAGATGCTTGCTGTAATGTGTGTGCATGTGAGTACTTGCTGAGTTTATACACTTTATAAAAATGGTTCTGCAGTTTATATTCATATAATATCTTTCACATTACAGCATGGCCTAAATCATATGTCACAGCGCACAGACCTTGCAAGGTCATTAGGAAGGTGGCCATGATTAAAGAAATCTCAGTCAGTTGGAATATTATGGGACATAGACTACAGCGGTTTTAGTGGCAAAATCAGACTGGAATAACTTGTACTGGGGAGCGGCACCCAGTTGGCTGGCCATAGTATGTTTTAGAAATAAAGTGAAGTTGAAACTGGAGCGGTGATTACACTAAGTTGAGATATTTATTTCAGGGTTCTGAATAGAACTCTGATAATATGTCGCCCAGTTCTTTGCTGCTGGACAATCAATTTTTCCAGACTACTAGATCTTATTCTAATTCATACCCAACTCATTTTGATCTTCATCAGTCAGAGTATTGAGTGTAGAAGGTGGGGACATCATGTTACAGTTATATAAGACATTGGTGAGGCCACATTTAGATTATCCTGTTCACTTTTGGTCAACATGTTATAGGAAAGATGTCGCTGGAAAGGATGCAGAGCCGATTTACGAGGATGTTGTCAGGATTCGAGGGTCTGAGCTGTAGGGAGAGGTTGAGCTGATTAGGACTTTATTCCTTGGAGCGCAGGAGGATGAGTGGTGATCTTATAGAGGTGTACAAAATCATGGGAGGAATATATTGGGTAAACGCACAAGACCTTTGCCCAGAGTAGGGGAATCAAGAACCAGAGGACATAGGTTTAAGGTGAGAGGGAAAAGATTTAATAGGAATCTGAGGGGTGGTGGGTGTATGGAATCTGCCGGAGGAAGCAGTTGAGGTACTATTGTGACCTTTAAGAAATATTTGGACAGGTACAGGGATAGAACAGGTTTAGAGGGATATGGGACAAATGTAGGCAGGTGGAACTAGCGTAGATGGGGCATGTCGGTCAGCATGGGGCATGTTGGGCTGAAGGGCCTGTTTCCATGCTGTATGACTCTGAATTCACATCTTTCAGATGCTACAGTGTTACAATAAATGTTCTGGTGAACCGAGCAAGTTTGTAGGGATTGTGGAAAACGGGGTCCTGTCAGTTTAAAGGGAGCACCAGTCAGTGGAGGGGAATGCGGGAATGGGGGCTCGTGTGAGCAGCATTGATGTGGGCACAGGGATACCAGTGAGCTGGAGGGGCGTGTGGGGACAGGGGCTGGAATATTAGCAAGTGATGTGGGCACAGGGATACCAGTGAGCTGGAGGGGAGTGAAGGGACCAGGGCTTGTGTGAGGTGGATGGGATGTGGGCACCCTTCAGACTGGGTTTGATTTAAACCAGCACCTGCAATTCTTTCCTGCGGAGAGGTTTTGTGGACTGATGTGGTGAGCTTACATGAGCTCAGAGGCTGCAGCTTGGAATGACTAAGGGCAACGTGGTGTTGCCCTCTGCCTCCATGCAGGGTTCAGGCACAGACGCTGATTGATGTCAGTGGGCAGTGATGCCTGTTGTGAGCCATGTGTGCTCCAGTATTTGTGGTTGGTGTTGTACCATTGAAGCAACAGGGTGGGTGGGACATCATCCAATGCATGTTGTTGGGAACATCAAAGGCAGAACAAGTTGATGACCCAAGGAGGATGTGGAGGCTCGTGTGTTATGGTTGTTGGTGAGTCACCAAGAAAACCAGTCTCGCTAAAGCTACTGCAAGACAGAGAAATACCCTGTGTAAACAATTGTTCCGAGAACAAAGTATTGCAAATGTTGGAAATCTGAAGTAAAAGAGAAAATGCTGGAAATAATCAGGGGGCATATGCGGAGGCAAACCTATAACAGTCATAGTTGTACTGCATGGACATCGCCCTTTGGCCCACCTCATGCATGCAGGTCAACCCAAGCTAGTCCCATTTGCCCACATTCACATCCCTCCAAACCGTCTAATAACCTCATCAGTCTTAAACTTAACCCTGTTTTGGTCTGGAGAGTGCTGCCTGACATGCTGCGTATTTTTAGCATTTTTCGCTTTATTTTTTATTTATTCAGGTGGTTTCTGTAGCAGTGATTAAATGTTCTGGGACCCAGTGAGAAATAGTGAGAAACATTAATAATACAAAACATTAATAACAAGAAACTTTCTATCCATTTCATGCTCTGGAATGGATATTGTTTGACCAAGTTATCTTCATAAGAACCACCTCATACTTTCATGCCAATAAACTGTCAATGGGTTTACTCCTGTCTTTGACAAAGCCGTTGCCACAAGACAGACCTGCTTGCAACGTGTGCTGCAGCTTAGAAAAGATTCCGTCTTACACCGCAGAAAATTGCTTCACTACGAGAAGAAATTAGGATCATTTATCTCATTGATTAATATATAGTTTGTCTCTTTGGAAACATTCCATAAAACATTATTTTGAATACTCTTTAAACAAAGAAAGCGTCTGCATCTTCTAAAGGCTTTGGGATGAATTTTGGGCACCCACCCATTGGAAGTGGGAAGGAGGGAAGTTTAAGACTCCTTGCATGCCACACTTTTAACTGTGCCTCCAGCTGAAAATAAAGCAAATGTCCAGCTTTGGTTAAAATCACACAGGTGCTTCACAGTGAGAGAAGCCAAGCTTGTTCATGCCTCAGCACTGAACTGCTCTTACCTCATGCTCATTGTTCATGCCTCAGCACTGCACTGAATGAACAGCAAAAGTCCATTACAGTGAGAGAAGCCAAGCTTGTTCATGCCTCAGCACTGCATTGCACGTACCTCATGCTTATTGTTCGTGCCTCAGCTCTGCACTAAATGAACAGCAAAAGCCCATTTGGTTTGAAGATGGAGGAAACTGAGAGAAGACCGGTGTGGTCCCAAAAGAGGGGTGGTCCACCCGGTGTGATCTTCCTGGACCTCCACATCTGCGGCACTAGGTGCAGCTGCATAGTCTTTGTAGTCAACCAGCAAGTATCTTGGGCAGTTAAACATGGGAACTAACCCAATATGGGAAAGAGCACGACTTTAGCAAGAGCTGGCCAACCATTGTCTGCCCTCTGACTGAAGCAAGTAGGAGGAGACGTACGGCATGCATTGTCTGTGGTGAACGGTCACTAACCTTCCCTCATCTCGATGCAGTCAGTTGTTTCCAGCAGGAATTAATGAAAATGACAAGTTGTTTAACCTATGAGAATAGCAATGAAATTTAATATAATGTAATCTTTCAGAGCTACAAAGTGCACATTTGATTTTAAGAAGTGTTTGAGATATGTTCAACATCATTAATAGGCTTTGTGATTATTATACTCAAATTTAAACGTGTCTTACATCTATCGATGGTGTATCTACTCCAAAAGGGATCATCACTGTTCTCTCAGGATTAGTCAGTGACACATGTACTGTCCCCATCTGATTATTTGACAGCAGTAGGAATCACTGAGAACATTTGGTTAAAACTTTGATTTTTTAATTAATTTGGGCTTTTACAAATACACCTTGAATGAGCTTGATTATATTTGGTGATAGATGCGAATTTTAAAACTGTCCATCTGCAGTTGCTAATTTGCAGTTTGATCTCGGGTTGCGTATTTAAATACACTTGGCAAAGAACATTTGAATTTGTGACCCCAACTGCACTTAGTTCGACGCCAGATCCACGCCCTCTACAAGCGCTTCCTTTCCCACTTGGACTTCACAAAGAATCGCAAGCTTGCCCACCTCCGGACCACTCCCTCCACCGACACTCCTCTACTCGACCGCCCGCAGACCCAGGGCTCCACCGCTGGTCTGCCTCGCCTGCCCGAACACCACCAGGCTGAGACCCGCCACGCTATTACCACTACAAGGAGCAGCACCAACACTCACCACCTTCCTGGCCGATCTCAGGCCTGGACTATCGAAGCTGCCGCCGTCGTTGACTAATTTCCATCCTGCACTCAAATTCACTTGGACCATCTCCAACATCTCCCTACCATTTCTAGATCTCACCGTCTCCATCACATGAGACAGACTATTGACTGGCATCTATTACAAACCCACTGACTCCCATAGCTATCTAGACTACACTTCTTCCCACCCTGCTTCCTGTAAAGACTCTATCCCCAACTCCCACATTCCTCCGTCTACGCCGCATCTGTGCCCAGGATGAGGTGTTCCATACCAGGTCATCGGAGATATCCTCATTCTTTAGGGAACTGGGGTTCCCCTCTTCCATTGTAGATGAGACTCTCACTAGGGTCTCCGCAATATTCCGCAGCTCCGCTCTTGCTCCCACTTCCCCCATTCATAACAAGGACAGAGCCCCCCTTGTCCTCACCTTCCACCCCATCAGCCGTCGCATACAGCATATAATTATCCAACATTTTCGCCACCTCCAACGGGATCCCACTACTGGCCACATCTTCCCATCTCCACCTCGTTCTGCTTTTCGCAGAGACCGTTCCCTCCGCAACTCCCTGGTCAACTCGTTCCTTCCAACCCAAACCACCCCCTCTTTCCCTTGCAACTTCAGGAGATGCAACACCTGTCCCTTTACCTCCCCCCTCGACTCTGTCCAAGGACCCCGACAGTCTTTTCAGGTGAGGCAGACCCGCTGAGTTACTCCAGCACTCTGAAACGTCACTCAGTCCTTCTCTCCAGAGATGCTGCCTGACCCGCTGAGTTACTCCAGCACTCTGTGAAATGTCACCTATCCATGTTCTCCACAGATGCTCCCTGACCCGCTGAGTTACCCCAACACTCTGTGAAACGTCACCTATCCATGTTCTCCACAGATGCTACCTGACCCGCTGAGTTACTCCAGCTTTTTGTGTCTACTATTTGAATTTGTTCTCTCATGATTGTCACACTTGTATATCTGTTTCTGATGTCATGATTTATAGAAATCCCTATCTGATCGGTGTAAATCAGGAGTTGTATGCGATCTATATCTTCCTCTAAATGACTGATGATGCAATATGAAGGTATATGTGTATACAATTACTGAAAATGAGATTTATTTTTAAATAGTTCTTTAAAGCTATTTTAAAACTCGCTTTGGTTTCGAGTTTGCAACATCAATGACTAACTGCATCAGTTTTGTATATATACACCTAGAGGGGGTTGGATTAGGTGAAAAAGTATTACGACGTAGCATTTTAATGATATTAGTTTAGTGACATTTAAATTTCCCAGTCATAATAATGTGATGAAGAAGCACAGACTAATCATTTTGTTATTTATGTTTAATCTCTCAAGTTTATTTGCTAAATTCTTGCTAACTATATAGTTAAAAATGTTGTTACAAAAGTTACCTTACCAAAGGAAGCAATTAATCGAAGTATAAGAATCACAATGCGAAAGCTCTAGTTGTAAAACATTCAGGTGACCTAGTTGTCTCTCTCTGACCAACACCGCACCTTTACTTATCATCGTACTCTCCACCAATCCATAAGCAATTTAGTTTTATCAGAATTATGTACATGTGGCAGAAAAAGACATTCTGCAGGTTGAGGTTCAGTCAGTGCTTCAGTTTGTTAATTATATGTATGTCTGAATACTTGGCGTCTCCTTGATCAATAGAAGTAGACAAGGTATTGTTCACTTACAAAAGCATGTTTTCTGAGTCTGCAATTGCTGTTCATTTCATTCCTTTCCCTTCAAAATGAATGTCAATGCCACCATTTTTTATGTTCCTACTTCAAATTAATTGCACATCGTATAAAGGTTCTATTAATGAATCAGATTGCCATTGTAAGTGAAAGAACCTCAGAGGAATGTGCTCATTTTTGCATTTCATGGCTGGTGATAACACTTGTGTGTGGACAGGGGACATGTGTGTGAATGTCATGTTCCAACTGTGTGACCACTGACAATTGCTGCAGAAGCTTGTAGTTTGCAAGTACTTATTTCTAATGTTGAAATATAACAAATAAAATATAACAATTTTGCTAGTATGTTAACATAAAATATCGTCATATATTGGGTAAAATTACACTTTCATGAATGACTAGCTTTTGAAGGTTTACCTTTGATAAAGTTATCAGTTAATACAGAAATTAGTTTCAGAAATTTTGAAATTACCTATCATAACTTTACATTTTTACTGCAGACAGAATATTTTTTAACTTAAAATTTCTTTGTCTAAAATATGAAATAGCTTTTCTGTATACTTTAAACTGCATGAAGAAACGTTCAGCTAGTCACCAGCACTATACTCTGTAAGGAAGAGACGTACAGAGATGAAGATAGAATTAAATGAATAAGAATTGTTAAAATTTGATCGAGATTTGAATGTAGGTAGAAAGCAAGTTGACAGCAACAGTTATGACCGTTCGCACAGAAGATCTCAAGCTGAATTGATATACCAGGTAACACTGATAAAATGTAAAGGTACCCATAGTAAAATGCAGTGTGCATTCTTGTTAAATTAAGGTTGAAATTTGACCTTTTAATACCATCAAACAAAAATATGACTTTTATTCTGCAGTCATCCCGTGGACTCCCACTTTAGAAATCTTTATTTTCCCCCTTGTGCAATGCATCAAAAGCTCCCATTGCGAATGTATTGGTTTTCCAGCCAAGTTTTGTCCTGTATTCCCTCTCCTCATTAAAGCAGCTTTAATCCAGTTGACAATATTTAATTGTTATTTTGCATGACTTCTGAACGTATTGACATTGTGATCACTGTTCCTTAATTCCTCTCCCCACCACAGCCAGTTGCCCCACCTCCTCCTCCATGTCCTCCCAATGACATTTTGTGTTGTTTCTTCCTCAAACTTCAATTGTTCTAATCATAAAAATTTAGGTACACATTTTGAAAGATTTTTTTCCCATAATGCTACTTGAAGCAAGGGAAAATTCTGTCAGGTTCTGAGCAAAGTTTAATACCAATATTTCCACACAATTTATTTTGACATATCTCATGCCATATAAAGGACCTTGCTGTACAAATAGCATGAAGTGTTATTTCTCCGACCCCTCAAAAGTCTCAAACCTCTCAAAACTTAAATGGTGAAGCATCTAGTGACCTCCGGAGGTAATGCAAGCTGCTATGTGCTTTCAATGTCTATGTGGCAAATGTAATATTCTCTAGTTTCAAAGGTAAAAAGTACCTTGTCATACATTCTTCATTCACAAATCAGTCATCTTTGCTTTGTGTCTTCCTCATTCAGATAGTTCAGGTGGGATCTTCCTCCACTCTTAGATAGTGCAGGTGGGATCTTCAAAGTACAATTTAGGATAAAATCTAAGTTCTCTTCTTGGACCTATTGGAGAAATTCTAATTTGAAATTTAAAAAACTGCAATATAACAAACATGTCAGGTTTTCAGTATAATTAAATTAACAATCTGGACAATAGTCTGTTTAGCTTCACTCAAAGAGAAAGAACCCGCATTCACCTGAATGAAACCAAAGCGTGGTTAAGGGTTAAATTATAAGGTTACATTTATTAACTTCAGTTAAATGGATCATGTTTAAAAGGATGTAAAGGTTCTATTGTGTGCTTTCACAGAAATTATTTCCTTTGGGAGAAGTGCGAAAAAATAGTCACCACAAAATTAGAAGTGGGCCATTGGAGGTGAAATCAGGAAACGGTCTTCACACAAGAGCTGGAAATCTGGATCTCTCTCAAAATGCTCTGGGTGCTGAATCAATTGGAACTGAAACTTGAGTGCAATAGATTCCAAGAGATATGGAACAGAAGCAGATGTGATGTTCAGGTGAAGCATAGCTGTGGTTTAACTAATTGGTGGAGCAGGTTTGAGGGGCAGCTGGGTCCAATCATGTTGCTTTACAATACAACTCATTGTGGGCAGCTCTGTGACATTCTGACGGAAAGCTGGAAAGTAGAGTACATTTGAACAGTATTCAGTGTAACACTCAATCCATTATGCCACCGCTGCAGTGGAATTTTATTTAAGCCAAGTTACTTTGTTAAGCTCATCAAGTCTAATTGCCACAGATAAAAGCAGCCTGCAGTTGTTGGGAGTTTATTTTGTGAACTCAGCAAGTCAGCAGATTGAAATGTACTTGTCAGTTAGTTCACAGCTTCGAAGCATCCTGCAGTTTAGTATTGTTTTACTTCTGTAACAGAGTGTGATATCTATGTTTTGATGTACCTTTTTAATATATAACTAACTGTTCTCCCTTGGTAGTATTCACTGTAAGTTGAATAATAGGCTGTTTTTATAGAGCGCAAACCATCTTGCCACATAATGCAAAACATGTTCTTTCTCTGCTGCAGTTAAGCTCCGTTTTCTCAAAGTAATTGGAGTCATTTTGACCTAACCTATCTCAGGAGAATGGCCGTGTTTAATGGCGAGTTCAACTTATTCATGAAATTCACCTCCATTAAAAATCTGATCTTAAAATTTCTCTGATTATGGTTTAAGTTAATGGGGTTGGCTCACGATGATGCTGTGTTCTACTCAGGCACTGCCCTTCTCTTAACATCTGCTGTCTGCACACGTCCACAAAAATGCCCTGCTGAGTTACTCCAGCATTTTGTGTCTATCCTCAAAAATACCTTCGGCCCGTCGAGCTATTACACTATCTCCAGCTTTCCAAACCATCCAACCTCCAAATCCTCTTCAGATTTTATCCTAAATCGTACTTTGAAGATCCCACCTGCACTATCTAAGAGTGCCCATTTCCCCTTGCGTACCGTCACATTCGGTGGTCTTACCTCAGTCTTCTGGCTGCTGAACTATTGACCTTGCCCTTGTTGCCCACACAGTCCAGGCTAGCATCCCCCCTTCTGTTGCCCGTGTCGTGACTGTTGCCATTCCATTACAATCCACTTTACTTTAGTCTTTAGAGATACAGCATGGAAACAGGCCCTTCAGCTCACCAAGTCACAGGAAGAACGTACAAACTCCATACAGACAGCACCTGCAGTCAGGATGGAACCTGGGTCTCTGGCACTGTGAGGCAGCAACTCTACCGCTGTGCCACCGTGCCTCCCCAGTTTGGCCAAGTCTTTGGATATCTGCCCTAATTTACATGTTGATTTTATGGTGCATAGATTGTAGTGTAATTTGAAGTAGTACAAAAAGGTACTAAAGTGCAAGAAAGGAGTAACTGAGTGAGGTGGAGTTAAGCGTGAGAGGATGTGATGGCACCTCCAGGAAGGGGTGTGAGAAGTGATTGTTCAGGAGTTGGTAGCTGCTGCCTTCCCCCTTACCTGAGTATTCCCAACGGCCCACACGATAAGTGGAAAAACACAGCAATCCCTGACCCACCTCTGAAACAGCAGCCTTGTTCTCAGCCTTCATGTTTGTTATCGACTGTTGTGGAGTAATTCAACAGGTCAGGCAGCATTTCTGGAGAAAAAGGGAAGATGACGTATACCCCCTATCACTTGGCTGACTTTGTCTTACTCCTCCCTTGCAGCTTTCTTCCCCCTACCCCTGCAAGCAGTCTAGAGAAGGGTTCTGGCCCAAAACGTCATCTATCCATTCCCTCCACAGATGCTGCCTGACCTGCTGAGTTACTCCGGCACTTTGTCTCAACACTGCATCTAATGACATTCTGAGCACAGATGGACAATAACAAGAAGCCATGTTAAGAGGAGCAACATGCAAAATGCCGCTACTTTCTGGTGCATTTTATTTAACTCGTTTGAAGATGACAAATTATTTCAAAATGTTTTGCTATTACTTGCATTGGTGCAAAATACTTCGAGATTTGGGATTTCTCCCACTCCCATTGCACTCAAGCACTCTTTATCTGCCTCCAGCCAGAAGGTTCTACTACACCAAATCCTACTTTTAGTGAGAGTGTCTGAGCATTTGATTGCATGTACTGTGAGGAACAACAGTTACCCTTAGTGATAACAGCCTATACTCATTACTCCATAAAGATTAACAAGTGAGGCATGGGGTGTTTTTGATCTGCACAAAACTTCTCAACAGATCAAATGTGCAGCTGTTCTGGTTCCTGAGATTTGTAAAACATATGTAATTTTAAATGTGCATCCTGTAAAAGCAATATATAAAACATCTGCTTTGTTCTTTTTCTGTCTTGAGTGTTGGAGTGAAGACATTCTGTTTAACATGTGTGTGGATTGGCACTCCCCATCTCTGCTTCAACATCTCGCAGCGGCTAGCAACTGCTGCCACCTGCTGGAAGGATGGATGATGCTCTGGTTTAAAAAAAGACAAAGTGCTGGGGTAACTCAGCGGGTCAGGCAGCATCTCTGGAGAACATGGATAGGTGACGTTTCACAGAGTGCTGGAGTAACTCAGTAGGTCAGGCAGCATCTGTGGAGAACATGGATCGGTGACATTTCAGGTCGGGACCCTTCTTCATAGTGGTCCGTGTTCTCCAGGGATTCAGTCTGAAGAAGGGTCTCGATCTGAAACGTCACCCATTCCTTCTCTCTGAATTTAAAGGAGAGTTAGATAGAGCTCTAGGGGCTAACGGAATCAAGGGATATAGGGAGAAGGCAGGCATGGGTTACTGATTGTGGATGATCAACCATGATCACATTGAATAGCGGTGTTGACTCGAAGGGCCAAATGGCAAGTACAGACCCAATTGCCTCTTGTGATGCATCATTTTGTGATTCTGTGAACACACAAGTCTCCTTCCAAAGGCAAGAAAGTTGCACTTTGCTTTTTTGTGACCTAACAAATTGTTGTTCCTTCTAGATTGGTTGAAGAGTTCATGTTACTGGCGAACATGGCTGTAGCCCACAGCATTAACAAGTCATTCCCAGAGCAAGGTTTGCTTCGCCGTCACCCACCACCTCAAACCAAGATGCTGGATGACCTCATCAAGCTGTGTGAGCAGCTGGGACTGCACCTTGACTTCAGCTCTGCAGGCACATTGCACGTGAGTGTTGACAAAAACACAACCTACAACCAAATGATGCTTTCATCTACTCTCCATGATCAAAGAACAGAAAATGTCCGTTTTACTGAAAATATTTCACTTTACACGATCTACTTCCCAATCTGCCCTTTCTGTCCTGGGCCTCCTCCATTGTCAGAGTGAGGCCCAGCACAAATTGGAGGAACAGCACCTCATATCATATCATATCATATCATATCATATATATACAGCCGGAAACATATTTTGCTTGGGTAGCTTACACCCCAGCGGTATGAACATTGACTTCTCTAACTTTAAATAGCCCTTGCTTTCCCTCTCTCTCTCCATCCCCTCCCCCTTCCAAGTTCTCCCACTTGTCTTACTGTCTCCGACTACATTATATCTATGTCCCGCCCACTCCCCTGACATCAGCCTGAAGAAGGGTCTCGACTCAAAACGTTACCCATTCCTTCTCTCCAGACATGCTGCCTGTCCCGCTGAATTACTCCAGAATTTTGTGTCTACTTTTAATTCTATGCTGGAGCAAATGTGAGGTGTTGTACTTTGGGAGTTCATAAGTGATAGGGGTAGAATTAGGCCATTCAGCCCATCAAGTGTACCCCGCCATTCAATCATGGCTGATATGTCTCTCCCTCCTAACCCCATTCTCCCGCCTTCTCCCCATAACCTATGACACCCGCACTAATCAAAAATCTATCTCTGTCGTAAAAATATCCACTGACTTGGTGCCAACTCCACAGCCTTCTGTGGCAACGAATTCCACAGATTCACCACCCTCTGACTAAAGAAATTTCTCCTCATCCCCTTCCTAAACGAACATCCTTTAATTCTAAGGCTATGACCTCGAGCCCTAGACTCTCCCACTAGTGGAAACATCCTCTCCACATCCACTCTATTCAAACCTTTCACTATTCTCTACGTTTCCATGAGGTCCCCCCTCATTCTTCTAAACTCCAGTGAGTGAGGTCAAATGTAAGGGGAAAATATACAATTAAAGGCATGACGCTCAACAAAACTAATGTGCCGACGGACCTTAGGGTCAAAGTCCATAACTCCCTGAAAGTGGCAACACGGTAGAGATAGATGCAAAAGGCTGACGTAACCTAGCGCATCATACAGCATTTCTGGAGAAAAGAAACAGGTGACTTTTCGGGTCGAGACCCTTCTGAAGAAAATGTCTTCCAAATGGTAGAGATGGTTGCTTTCACAGTTCAGGGCATTGAGAAAAAGGTTCTGACAGTCTACTCTATCTATGCCTCTCATCATTTTATGTACCTCCATCGGTTCTCCCTCTGCCTCCGATGGTCCAGAGAAAAAAAGGTTGTGAGATTTCCAAGGCTGGCTTGAAGAGAGGGATAGAATCAAAGTGCAGCCCACCCCTCAGCTCAGTGGATTTGTTTTTTGTCGTCTGGCACGTGAAGTGTGTTTAGCTCAACGTCATCATTTTTTATTGAAGTTGTAGTATTCAAAATCATTCCTCAAATTATTTGGCCCTTTGAAAATCTATTCACACAGTTATCTCCAGAACCTGTTTTTAAACCATTAAAATTAATTGACTCATCATTTACAGAGTGATCAAAAGGGGAATAATTTGATAAAGTTTTTCTTCTTACCCTTTCAATATTTCAATTTGAAACCAGAGCAACTTTTGTGGTCTACAATTCAGATCTAAAGTCGCAGCTGAAACAAATACCCAAATAGTGGGAACATTTGGCAAGTTGGGCAGCATCTGTGGTTGGAAGAATGAAGTTTGTGTTTCTGGTTACTGGCCCTGATCATTTGGAGAAGTGAGAAGGATAAATTTAAAAGAGAGTTAAAAAGAGCTCATGGGGCTAGTGGAATCAAGGGATATGGGGAGAAGGCAGGCACGGGTTACTGATTGTGGATGATCAGCCATGATCACAATGAATGGCGGTGCTGACTCGAAGGGCCAAATGGCCTCCTCCTTCACTGTGGAATTCTCTGCCTCAGAGGGCAGTGGAGGCCAATTCTCTGAATACATTCAAGAGAGAGCTAGATAGAGCACTTAAGGATAGCGGAGTCAGGGGGTATGGGGAGAAGGCAGTAACGGGGTACTGATTGAGAATGATCAGCCATGATCACATTGAATGGCGGTGCTGGCTCGAAGGGCCGAATGGCCTTCTCCTGCACCTATTGTCTATTGTCTATTCACCTATTTTCTATGTTTCTAAGGCAAGTGTGTTGTAGATTGCACTGGAGGGAGGAGGAGAGGGGGAAAGAGGAAAGTGTGTGAGAGTGGAGATGTGGGTTGTGAAGGCAACAGTAACATCCGCTGCTGACAGTGAAACGTTGAACAAAAGGAAACATTGGAAGCGTGAGCTGCAGCGTGCAGCGCTTCCTGGATGTCTGAAATAAAAAAGAATGCCAAAAATAGCAGCATATCACACCGCATCTGTGGTGAGGAAAGCTGAGGAGATGTAACAGTTTAATTTAGAGAGACAGCACGGAAACAGGCCCTTCGGGCCACTGAGTCCGCCCCGACCAGCGATTCCCGCACACTAACATTATCACACACACGAGGAACAATTTACAATTATACCAAACCAATTTACCTAGAAACCTGCACGTCTTTAGAGTGTGGGAGGAATCCGGAGCACCCGGAGAAAACCCACGGAGGTCACAGGGGGAACTTACAAATTCCGTACACACAGCACCCATAGTCAGGATGGAACCTGGGTCTCTGGTGCTGTAAGGCAGCAACTCCACCTCTGCGCCACTGTGCTGCCCCTAATGGTGATGGGATGGCTGAACATCACAGCTATCTTGTTCTGACATGGACAGGAAAGGTAGTTCATCTGAAACTGTCTCAGCATCTTTGTCCTGATGTTTGGCAATCAGAGAAATATTAGTCGTTAAATCTTTGATCCATTGTTACCTATGAATTTTCAAAAATGCCTTTAATTAGAATTATATTCTGATGAATCCAAAACGAACTCTTTGAATGCAAACAGAAATTGCTGGAAATATTCAGCAGGGGGAAAAGCTATAAATCTCACTTTTCATCAGAACAGGAAAATGAATGGCTGGTTCATCAGAGAGAGTGGCCTGTACAGTGTCATTCAAATCTCTTTCACAATATCTCAACGAACTCAAAGCAAGTGAAGCACCCACCAAGCACCCTACCCCTAACAAAACACAGCCCCCCATTCATTAGCAACAACCCCCCCTGCACATAACAATGTGAGAGTGAGCAGATAATCAATTGGGGGATAAATATTGATCTTTACACCAGGGATATCTCCCTGCCCCTTGTTGTGGTGCCACAAAACCTTTTTTTTACTTCCCTTGGAGAACAGACAAGGGCTCCATTTCTTGTCTCATCCAAAAGATGGCACCTCCCGGAGTGTATCTCACCCTCAGTTACTGGGCTCAGACTGAGTCGTACTTGTGCCCATGAGCATTGGACTCAGGCACAGCTGACACAGCAGGAACCTTTGTGATCAGGTGGAAGGCAAGAGATTAACAAGGTGAAGGAGATGCTGGAGAAACATAAATGAGTACAGGCTGTCCAGGAGATGTAACCTGTAATAATGGTTTATTTGTTACTTGTGAAACAGACAAGCTTAAATCAAACACTGGGAATAGATCAATATTCTGCCGCCAGGAAGGAAGTCCTCACCCACATGTGTGCTCGCCCCATGCAGGTGAGACATTTACTTTTATACAGCTCTATTTGTACAAAAATACTATTTAGTTTGTTAAAACGATTGGTAATTTTCTTTTAAATTTCATGAATACTTGCTTGAACTCTGCAAATTGCTTTTGCATTGAATGAGAGATGCATTATTTACGATAACCAAACTTGCATTCACAAACCCATTAACATGTGATAATGTATCTTCTTCATATTTGGGTTGACTGTGTAAAGAGAATGTTTGATGAGAAACCATTCTGCTGCATTGTACATGGAAGGTTGGATCGCAAGGACCTGGCCTTGAGAATAATGCGGTCCTCAAGTTCTGTGCAGATCTGGGCTCATCAAACACATTCTGCCTCCCTACATTTGAGTGCTAGGTTTCATAAATAAGGAAGTTACCCAAATAAACGCATCACTTCCTCGCACCACACCAAATGGAGTGGGTTTGATATTAATGTCAACTGCCAGTTTACCATCATTACTTGGTGAAGTGGGCTGTATTTCTGCAAAAAGGTGATGTTGAACAGAGATTTTAGTTGCTAGTAGATGGGTGCTCCCCTGTGTTTGCAGTCGGTTAAATGAAGGCAGTCTTGAGTTTTTAAATCACACACTCAGGCATAACTTATCAAACTCGATTCACTTAAAACTTGAGACAGTGCCAGGAGTTGGAGAAGTGGACAGTCCGCCGCAGGCGTTGATGGATGATGGCGAGTTTTGTTGGCAACAATAACAACAGTTGCTCCACTGCAGGCCCCAATTCTTGGGTAATATTTCCCTTCTTGCCTCTCAAGTATTTTAATAAAGTTTAGGAAATATTCCTGGAAAGACTCCTGGGTCAAACCCTGCCGGTTCAGTCCAGAATCATTACCCGCTGTGACCCCATGGCTGCAGTCCACTGCTGTGGATGTGGACGGCCCATCACCCCAGCCTCCAGCATCAGAGACGCCACCAGCATCATCCCGACACCCCCGGGGCACCACTCACACAGTACGTTGTCAAGGCAACTGCCCCAGCTCCTGTAAAACCTGCAGGTGATCATTGGGTCATTGTTCCCTCAGCACGGACGTAAAGTCATTTCCCTCTCCCTGAGCTCCACAAGTGACAGGCTTGATGCAAAGTGATGGATGAATCCTCCCACATTTCTCTGGGCTTCTGCGCTTGGTGTGCAGGCACAGAAGGCCCACACCTAGTTGTAGTGAGATCCAACTTGTATTGTTTATCCTCAGATTGGTCTCTGAAAGGCGCAAACTTTTAGTGCCTGAACTTATTGCTTGCCAGTATGATGCAATTCCTCATGGTTTAATATCAAAGTAAAAAGTTTTGGAAAAAAGATCAAGTTGCTAATATTATGTAAGTTAAATTTCCTCACTTTCTTGTGCAAGTGTGTTGAACTATCCAGAGGTTGTTTGAGCCAAAAGCACCTCTTTGCTTGCCAGTTAAATGTTCATCTGCCCCGTCCGCTTGCTTTCATCCATGTTAATCATTTAATAGGAAAGGCCAATCAAACTAAGAGTATATATTTGTAGTAACTTTTACATTTTCGAGGTTGGCAGTTGTCCACATAAATATTGTGGAAGCCCAGTAATGTATAGGCACGAGGAAAGCAGCAGTATGTTGTTTCTCATCATGTAATGGTCAAGATATCTGACAGGCATCACCCAACTTCCCGCTGTTATTATGAGCTGGTGTTTGGTGTGGTTGCCTAGCAGTGCTTTTTTGCATTGTTTTTAGGTCGAACATTTCTATTACTAGATACAGAGGAATTTAATTTATCATGGTATTTGTCTTTTGTTTCATAAGTCATCTGCTAGAATATTTTAGCATTTACTGTCTAGAGTGCAAGGAATATTGCCATCGGCACATATCCTGAGCAGTACATTGTGAAGCTCTTGTAGCAGCCACCACTTAAAAATATACTGGCAACACTCCTGAGACGGAATTGTGGGAGGAAATATCAGCAGATAGATTTTTTAAAAACAAACTATATTTATTCATAGCTTTGCAGCTGCATTGTATTCTAATATATCATAATGCAAATATAATGGGGGAAATATTTTTCATTGTTTCTCCTAATGTCTGCACATATACAAAGCAATACAATGGTGTGATAGTTAAGATGTTCCATGAACATGGTTGGTATATCACCCCAAAACTATCCTCACTTGCGGTGCATTAAATTGGTTTCTCAACGTAAAGAGATGAGAGTGATGTGTTACATCTAGATTGCTGTACCCTGACAACTGAATGATTAGAAGCTAGAGTTTGAGGCATGTGTAAGGGAGAGCTCTCTGAATTTAAAACATTCCCGTTAAAGAGTTTGTTGTTGCAAAGTAACGTGAGGATAATTACTTGCTTCACTCTGCAACATTCAGAATCTTTGTCTTTGCTCACATCTTGTTCTTCATTCTCCATCGAGGCACAGTTAGACTAAAGTGGTATACACCAGAAACCAGTCTATAAATCATGCCTGTAATCTTTCAATGCACACGCATTTAATCTCTTTCCAGATGGCACAGTGCATCTGCACGAGTCCTTCCTGATGAAGCATTGTTCAATAGTCAGAAAAAATTAGAAAGTTAAATGATGTTTCTTGTAGTAACTCAAAGATATAGCCATCAATTTTTCAGAAAGCATCGTTTGGATTATTAATTACACCTCGAGACCTAATAATAATAGTGTAATTCCATTGTAATGATCTGAAATTTAAATATAATCTCCCATGATGTACTTGATCGTAGGAATATTTTTGTTACTTGATTAAATCTGCATTCTCACACATATTGACATTATGAAACATTAAAAACAGATTTTTTTTGTGTATAACGCTATGTAGTTTATTTATGGTTGTGTGTACAGATACAGTGAAACGCTTGTTCTGCATGCTATCTCGTCCAACCCCACTGTGCATGTGTATAATAGATCCTGTTCTGGAACAGCAAGCAGAGGGTCGCCACGGTCCAGCGCCATCTTGCAACTTCCAAATCTCTGAAAAGTCCGTTCTTGTCCCATTTTTCATTTTCTCCTAGATTTCCTCCTAGATTTCTGCGTTTTGCATCCATTGGTTCAGTATAGCTAGAATGACAAAACTCGAACCAAGTTTTGTGCATGTGACTAAGCGATGGTGAAACTAGACGATTATTGCAGTGTGTAGCTTTTAATGTTCTGAGAAAGACATTTTAAAAGGTTTTTGCATGATATAACTTGCTCCAAGTCAGATTTTATTCAGATTTTGTGTTTAAACTGATTAAACTAGTATACTGAAGTATCCGATTGCACCATTTTGAGCCTTTCTTTTTTCAGTTGAGTAAATGGAATGTAAAAAGCAGAGTAGAATTGGAAATCAGATTTATATAACATCTACAAACTACCCGTCATCTTTCATTGCAAAGTGTTTAATGTCTTTCCAGATGGCACAGTACTTCTGCACAGGAGTCATCCTTGATGAGGCATTGTTCCACCATTATGCACTCAATGTGCCATTCTACACGCACTTCACTTCCCCCATCCGCCGTTATGCTGATGTCATTGTCCACCGGCTACTTGCCGCATCAATCGGTGAGTTGTACAACCTTTGCTTGTGAATGCATGTGTTTTTGTATGTGTCTGCATCTGAGTGCATGTGTTTAAAACATTGTCGGGAATCAACTTAGAAAACAAATCTCCAAAGTTTATAGATTCATAGAGTCACACAGAACGGAAACAGGCCCTTCAGCCTGCAGCCTGACTCATCCATGCCAACCAAGGTGCCCTATCTAAGCCAGCCCCACCTGCCTACATTTTGCCCATATTCCTCTGAACTTTTCTTATCCTTGTACCTATCCAAATGTCTTTTAAATATTGTTAACTGGTCTCAGCTACCTCCTCATAGAGTCATACAGCATGAAAACAGGCCCTTCGGCCCAACTTGCCCACGCCAACCAACATGCCCCATCTACACCAGTCCCACCTGCCTGCATTTGGCTCATATTCCTCTGAACCTATCCTATCCATGTACCTGTCTAAATGTTTCTTAAGCGTCACAATAGTACCTGCCTCAACTACCTCCTCCAACAGCTTGTTTAGTTTAGTATATAGGTACAGCGTGGAAACGCCCTTCGGCCAACCGAGTCCGACCAGAGACCCCCGCACATTAGGACTATCCTACACACACTAGAGATAATTTACACATACACCAAGCCAATCAACCTACAAACCTGTACGTCTTTGGAGTGTGGGAGGAAACTGAAGATCTCGGAGAAAAACCACGCAGGTCACGGGGAGAACGTACAAACTCCGTACAGACAGCACCCGTAGTCAGGATCGAACCCGGGTCTCAGGTACTTTAAGCGCTGTAAGGTAGAAACTCTACCGCTGTGCCACCTTGCCGCCCTATACACCTGGATCGTGCCATTCCATACACCTACCACCCTTTGTGTAAAAAAAGTTGCTTCTCGGGTTCCTATTAAATCTTTCCCCATTCACCTTAAACCTGTATCCTCTGGTTCTCGATTACACTCATATAACCATATAACTCCTCACACATCTGTAGATTGATTTCCATTTGCTGCATTTAACAATCCCCAGATACCCTCCTGCAGCCAAGGGCTCCCTTCCTGACTAATGAGCGCACTCTCAATGTCAATAGCATTGGCAAACATCCTGGCCCCTACATCTAAATGTAAGTCATTATTATAAACAATGAGCTGTCACACAATCCTGGCTGAGCTGAGTATTTACACCATAACTCACAGTATTTTACTTTCAACATACCAGTTCTTTGTAATTTCTAACATATCTGCTGTGCTGCTGAAAGTAAGAATTTAATTGTTGCGTTTCAGGACTTGTGACAATAAAACACTCGCCTCTTGTCTTGACTCTATAATAAAAAACATTGAACATGAAAAGCTTTCTTGTGGATGAGTTGCTACAAGATTCCCGTTCCCTCTCACACAGTTTTCTCTGGAGCCGCTGTGGCAGTGATGCTGACAGCAAGAACTCTTTAGTGATAATTCCAAATCATTTAGGTCATGCTGTGTTGTTTTGTCAGTGCAAGGATAAAGGCTGGAGATCATTTCTGTTTTGGTCTTCAGTTTTAACCCAGTCTCTCCAAATAAAACCCGAGTTTCTCTAATAAACAATCTGATGTGCGATTGCCTGGTTTTGCCTGAGCTGCTGAGAGTGTTGAAATATATCTGTGCTAACAATATTTTGTTTATTAACAATATCCATTGCACATTTGCATAAAGCATCCTTCCCTTGAAACACTTGGGTAAGTAATATCCGCCTTACAAATTAAAGAAATACCACTGAAAGTCACAAAACTCGCATGGTGGTGCAGCGGTAGAGTTGCTGCCTCACAGCGCCAGGGACCCAGGTTCAATCCTCACTACGGTTGCTGTCTGTACGTTCTTCCCCTGACTGCGTGGGTTTTCTCTCAGATCTTTGGTTTCCTCCTACACTCCAAGGCTTACAGGTTAATTGGCTTGGTATCAATGTAAAAGTGTCCCTAGTGTGTGTAGGATAGTGCAGATGTGCGGGGGTCGCTGGTCGGTGTGGACTCAGTGGGCCGAAAGGCCTGTTTCCGCGCTGTATCTGAATGAATGAATGAATGAATGAATGAATGAATGAATGAATGAATAAGTTTATTGGCCAAGTATGTGCATATACAAGGAATGTGCCTTGGTGCTCCGCTCACAAATGACAACATACAATTAACAATTAAGAATAAAGCATAACCACATCAAAACAATAAGGATATAACATTACGGTCTAAACATGTGGGTGAAAATAAACCAGAGCAAAAATGAGACTACAGACTTTGGTTATTGAGTAGAACTATCACTCGTGGAAAAATGCTTTTTTATGTCTGGCTGTGGCAGCTTTGACAGTCCGGAGTCACCTTCCAGAGGGAAGTGCTTTGAAGAATTTGTGGCCAGGGTGAGAGGGGTCAGAGATGGTCTTGCCCGCCCACTTCCTGGCTCTTGCAGTGTACAGTTCGTCAATCTCTAAACTAAACTAACTTTTAGTTTTTTCGGTGGTAGACTCACCATTTAACCTCACATTTTATTATTCACAGAACAAATTAGTCTCATACTGTGAATTCCTAATTTATGCTAGCATCGAGGCAAAGTATAAATGTAACCATAATATCAATTGAAATGGGCATAATAAGCTGAAAGTTTGTAATAACTCAATGATTGCACTTTATCAATACAACATTTTAATTTTGGTTTCCACTGGAATAATTAGCCATTTTTATAAACTCCGCTAAACCAATAATAAACTTTCAAGTGCGGCATGTTGACATTATAATTGTCGATTAATAGCTGCCTTTAATATTCGCTGGTATTCTGGATTTTGTTTTTCAGGTTCTGGTCAACAGGTTGGCCTTAATAAAAGTGAGATTCAGAAACAAGCAGACCATTGCAATGAGAAAAAAAGTGCCTCAAAAAAAGCGCAGGAGCTTAGCGCAGACATATTTTTCTCTGTTTTTGTGAAGGTAAGGATACCAAGGATTATTTATCTGATTCCTGAGGTTGTTTTGCTGATGTCCGTTGTAGCAGGAGCAGGGAAGGGACTGCACACTGTGCAAGTGTGAGAGGGATTGCTGGCGGAGCGGGGGCCAACAGCCGTTACGTATGTCCACTGTCAGTGTGCTTTTGGCCTGGCCCCTGTCAGTATGAGTGCAGACCAGCGCCTTGTCTTGCAGTGTAGGCCCTGCCTAATAGCAGCTGGGAATCATTCTGAGTTCAGCTGCTGCAGGTTACCGATGAGAATTAATTGTGAATGCTGCAGCCAGAGATAACACCACGAGTAACAAGACTCTGGTGCTGAAGGGTGACAACGCGGGAGAAATTAAAGCAAAGTAAAGTTGGAGCAAAGATGGCAGAGACTATCGGGAAAGGAAAAGGGAGAAGCCAGAAACGGCGCTGTTAGTGAGAGCCAAAGCATTGACCGCTGAACATGTGGAGAGAGGGTGCAGGAGCCCCAAGTGGAGAGCAAAGGGTGCTCATATATATCCAAGGATATATCTCTAACCGTTAGAGTTGCCAACTTCCTCACTCCCAAATACGGGACAAGGTGATGTCACTGCCCCGCGCCCCACATGACCTCACCCAGCCAGCGGCCCGGGCGGCCACCATTGGTGGAGTGGGAGCACGTGGCCGCTGGCTGGGTGAGGTCATGTGAGGCGCGGGGCGGTGATGTTACCCTTTGTCCCTTCTTTGGGAATGAGGAAGTTGGCAACCCTACTAATACGGGACAAGGGCAGTCCCGTACGGGACAAACTAATTTAGCCCAAAATATGGAATGTCCCTGCTAATACAGGACAATTGGCGACCCTACTAACCGTACCTTCTCAGCCTTTCATCCTTCCCAGAACATGCTGGCCCTGAACTCCCACTAACTCCCCTTTGAAAGACTCCTGCTCATCAGATGTCGTTTTAATCATAAGAATCTGTTCCCAAACCAGTGTCTTCACATCCTCTATTACGCTATGGAAATCACTCTTACCCCAATTTAGGGATTTAACTGAGCCACATCTAAATTCAAGCTCAAGTTGAGTTGATTGTCATCTGCACAAACACAATGACGTACATTGAAAACTCCAGCTTGCAGAAACATCTCAGACTAGACTCGGACAACAGAGAAGCACGACTTATACATAAATAGCACGTAAAATTTCTAAATGAACGAAGACTAGGCAAAAACGAAGCAGCCCGTCCTGTCCTTCCCGCAGCGACGTGTCTGCCCGCGATTGTGATAATTTTGTCATTCTAATTCATGGTCCATGCTCCAAACTAATCTGTCTGATCTGTGAAGCTCTGGTATAAAGTAGCTGTAGCTGATCCTCGCACTCTTCCTGACCTGTCTGTGCCTGCCCTGTCCGCTGTACTTCCTCAATATCTGAGTCAGATTCCCACTTGCTGCACTACGACAATACATAGAAACATAGAAAATAGGTGCAGGAGGAGGCCATTCGGCCCTTCGAGCCAGCACCGCCATTCATTGTGCTCATGGCTGATCTTCCCCAATCAATAACCCGTGCCTGCCTTCTCCCCATATCACTTGATTCCACTAGCCCCTAGAGCTGTATCTAACTCTCTCTTAAATTCATCCAGTGATTTGGCCTCCACTGCCCTCTGTGGCAGAGAATACCTCCCACCCCATGCAGCTTAATCTAAACCCTCCCAAATAGCATGAGCAGACTTCCCTACAAGGATGACACAAAATGCTGGAGTAACTCAGCGGGTCAGGCAGCATCTCTGGAGAGAAAGAATGGGTGACATTTCGGGTCGAGACCATTCTTCAGACTGATGTCAGGGGAAGGGGCAGGACAAAGATTGGATGTAGTCAGAGACAGGAAGACAAGTAGGAGAACTGAGAAAGGGGAGGGGATAAGGGGGGAAGCAGGGACTGCCTGAAGTGAGAGAAGTCAATGTTCATGCCGCTGGGGTGTAAACTGCCCAAGCGAAATATGAGGTGTTGTTCCTCCAATTTGCGCTGAGCCTCACTCTGACAATGGTGGAGGCCCAGGACAGAAAGTTCAGATTGGGAATGGGAGAGAGAGTTGAAGTGCTGAGCCACCGGGAGATCAGATTGGTTAAGGCGGACTGAGCGAAGGTGTTCAGCGAAATGATCGCCAAGCCTGCGCTTGGTCTCGCCGATGTAGAGAAGTTGACATTTGGAACAGCGGATACAATAGATGAGGTTGGGGGAGGTGCAGGTGAACCTCTGCCTCATCTGGAAAGACTGTTTGGGTCCTTGGATGGAGTCGAGGGGGGAGGTAAAGAGACAGGTGCTGCATCTCCTGCGATTGCAGTGGAAAGTACTTGGGGAGGGGGTGGTTTGGGTGGGAAGGGACGAGTGGACCAGGGAGTTACGGAGGGAACGGTCTCTGTGGAAAGCAGATGGGAAGATGTGGCCAGAAGTGGGATCTCGTTGGAGGTGATGGAAATGTTGGAGAATAATTTGTTGGATATGCTGGCTGATGGGGTGGAAGGTGAGGACAAGGGGGACTCTATCCTTGTTACGAATGGGGAGAGGGGGAGCAAGAGCGGAGCTGTGGGATATAGAGGAGACCCTAGTGAGAGCTCATCTGTAATGGAAGAGGGGAACCCCCGTTTCGTAAAGAATGAGGACATCTCCGATGACCTGGAATGGAAAACCTCATCCTGAGCGCAGATGCGGCGTAGACGGAGGAATTGGGAGTACAGGATAGAGTTTTTACAGGAAACGGGGTGGGAAGAGTCTTGACCCTTCTTCAGACTCTTTAGTTCTTAATTAGCATTAAAGACAGCTTATAGATGGTTATCGTTGAAGTTTTTGGTAATAACTACAATAGAATTTCATGACAAGTGTTGTACCATTGTATCATTGATAGTTAAATTGATAGTGTTTTTAATAGCCTGAAATTTAATTTTCTAGTAGTCAAAAAAACCTTTTACCACTTTAGACTTTTCAGAATGTTGGACTAGTTATTAATCAGTTGTATTTTCATCAATGATTTATCCTTCAGGGCAACTATTTGAGTAGGAAGCTATTTTATGCACATGTTTAATCATTATAAAGATGTTATTTTCTACATAGTCCTTGCTGAGGTTCATATTTGCAGTATTTTCCACACTCTTGAGTCTATATCAGTTCTGAGGGGTGGGCTCGGCAGCCTTAACTTCCATCATCTTTATTTGTCTGAAGTGGATTTTGTTAGTCAGCGGGATATTTGGTCTTGGGGTTAACACAATCAGGTCTAATCCTGCCCTCCATCGGATATTCCTGTCTGTCTTCCAGTAATAGGAATAGCAGTCGGGAGCAGGAACACTGGCATTTGTTTCCCTTTAGCTCCAGGGCACAAAGGCTTCCACTGCTGCCAAGGCTGATATCATTTAACTCATCTCCACACCATGGTTACCGCCTGAGTTGTTCCACAACTTGTGTGGCTCAGTAACACTCAACGCAATCACCCGATGTGCCGTCAGTATCAGTGTATCCCGTATCCAAGACTAAACTCAAAGAAGCTAGGCTTGATGCTGAACTGAATGTTCTTTCATCCAAAATAAATAGATGTATAAGCAAAATGAAAATACTCTTGGGAAAGTAAATGGCACTGAACCAGATTTAAACAGTCCAACAGAGTTCAGCATGGTCAGAGCTGCACAGAGCAGCAACTGGGCAACAAGGTGTGGAACTGTTACAATTAGAATTATTGACAGTTTATTGTTATATTATATTGTAAATAACAACACATAAGATTGACATCATCTCTGTAATGACTTTGTTTTAACCCCTTCCACCTCTGTCACCCTCCAAATAAAGCCTGACACAAAATGGAGATTTATGGACCATTAGCTCATATGTAAGCAAATGTTGAAGAACGTATTAAGGAAAGATCTGAAGAAGGGTCTCCACCCGAAACGTCACCCATTCCTTCTCTCCAGAAATGCTGCCTGTCCCGCTGAGTTACTCCAGCTTTTTGTTTCTATCTTCGGTGTAAACCAGCATCTACAGTTCCTTCCAACACATTTGAAAAGTATAGGCCGAATGAAACTCAGGGAATCAGCAGGAAACCAGAAGTAGACAGGTGTAACTCTGAAGAGAACAACATTTTGATAAGGGGTAATGGCCAATAGAATTAAATAAGGTTATTTTATTTTAACTCTCTTCACCAATAGTCTTGGAGAAAGAGAATATAAAACAAACACATTTTGTTCTGAGATGAAGAACATGCAATAACGTTAGGTCAGATTCTGGGATGGTTTGGACCACAGAAGCAAGCTTAGTTGCTCCAGCATTATAAGTCGACATGCATTGTTTGTGGGTTTGTGATTTTGTCAATGAGATAAAGGAGCCAAAGATAGTAATGCAAACCCCAGGATCTTGCATTTTATGACACAAAGCCAAATCCAGCACAGGTAAATGACTGTACAAAAGTGGTTTGAGAGAGATTGTGCCTGTGCAAAGCCCAAGATTGACCTGAATTTGTGTGTATCTTTTTTCTCAGCATGTAGATGATGCTGACAATGCTTGCAATAATTATGGAAATTAATTAGCACTCTTTACCCTGAGTTTTGCTGCCAACAATTCTCAAGACTGACTCAAGAAGACCGTTAAAGTTTGCAGATGACACCGATGTGGTGCGCCAGATCATGAACCATGATGAGACAGTACAGGAGGGAGATAGAGAGCTTAGTGACGTGGAGTCAAGACTACAACCTCTACTCAACGTGCAGTCAGGACTACAACTCTCCCTCAATGTGCTGTCAGGACTACAACCTCTCCCTCAAAGTGGAGTCAGCACTACAACTCTCCCTCAATGTGCAGTCAGGGCTACAACTCTCCCTCAACATGGAGTCAGGGCTACTACCCTTCCTCAACGTCAGCAAGATGAAGGAGCTAGTTATTTACTTCAGGAAGCGAGGTGTAGTCAATGTCCCAATCAGTATCAATGGTGCTAAAGTGGAAATGGTTGAGAGCTTCAAGTTCCTTGGGGTTAATATTACCAATGATCTGTTGTGCACCACCACATTGAAGTGACAGCCAAGAAGACACATCAACTCCTCGACTTCCTTAAGAGACTGAGGAAATTTGGCATGTCTCTTATAACTCTTACAAACTTCTCTAGTTGCACCGTAGAAAGCATACTGTTGGGCTGTAGGAAAGGAAACTGCAGATGCTGGTTTAAATCGAAGGTAGACACAAAATGCTGGAGTAACTGAGCGGGTCAGGCAGCATCTCTGGAGAGAAGGAATGGGTGACGTTTCGGGTCGAGACCCTTCTTCAGAAGGTCACCCATTCCTTCTCTCCAGAGATGCTGCCTGGCCCGCTGAGTTAATCCAGCATTTTGTGTATATTGTTGCGCTGCATCACAGCTTGGGTTTGGGAACAACTCTGCCCAAGACCCCAAGAAATTGCGGAGAATTGCAAATGTAGCCCAGTCCATCACATAAACCAGACTCCCCACCATTGACTCCATCTACACAATATCTCATGGGAGAATGTGGTTTGTGATTATTCAAAGTTCTTTAATATGTTGCATTAGGAATGTGGTCCCCTGGACTCTGAAGCGATGGTGATGGCTGTTTTGGACCAGGCCTTTGATGTGCTGGTTCTGCGATATGGTATTCAGAAGAGAATCTACTGCAATGTAAGTTTTGTTCATTAAATATGCTTGGAATATTTTCCAAACTAGTTATTCACTTAGACTATAGTTTAATGTTTATCTTTTATCAGTTTCCAGATGCGGTACTGTTAAGTACATTATCACACAAAAAAAAGTTTTTTAATGCATTTCTTTGAAACTAGCACAACTTTCCAATTCAATAGTCTAGAAAAAAATCTTCTTGCAGCTGTTCTTGTTTAGCATGTCACCTTTCCATAACTGATTCATCCCAAAGCTGGTAAATAGGATGCAGACCGTTCAAAAACCCAAATGAAATATTTAGTTTCTAGCAGCTCATTAGGAAAATCAAAAGTAGCCGTCCATTCCAAAGAGATGAATGGTGAGCATTTCTTTTGCCAGTCCTAGGGATTGTAATTGATTCCGCCCCACTCACGGTGCCTTGGTCATCTGGCCTCAGGGTCAACCTGAGCCTGAACACTCTGGTCAGCGTCCTTCCTGAGACTGATTCACACATTGGCATCAAGGTATCTGGCCACAGTTGTTTCCTGACAGGGAACGGAGGGATATGGATCACTGAGAACCATTCCGCAATCCACTTCAAGCAAATTTGTAGACGTGATAAACACAAAAAATGCTGGAAAAGCTTAGCAACTGTACAAAAAATGGAATAGGGAAGATAGGATGGAGGCAAATATGGCCAGTTCCCAAATAAACAGATGGAGCTAATTGTGTGGGAAAGAAAACGGCAGATGCTGGTTTAAATCGAAGGTAGACACAAAATGCTGGAGTAACTCAGCGGGACAGGCAGCATCTCTGGAGAGAAGGAATGGGTGACGTTTCTGGTCGAGCCCCTTCTTCAGACTGATGTCTGAAGTCTGAAGAAGGGTCGCGACCTGAAATGTCACCCAATCCTTCTCTCCAGATAGAGCCAGTTGGTTTAGGTTGTAGCTTTGATATTGAGCGTGTAAAACTGAAACATGCCCAGGTGGCAGCTGAGGTGGTGCTGGGCTTACCTGGGCTCTGTTGTAAGAGTGCAGGATGTCACAGCCAGACTGGGGTGGGGAATCACAGTGGCAGGCAGTAGGAGCTCAGCGCCACACTTCACAACACAAAGTGCTGGACACACAGGTCAGGCAGCATCTGTGGTGGGAATGTTTCACTTCAGCATCAGTCCTGACCTGAAACGCCCTCTGTCCATTCTCTCCATGGATGCTGCCTGACACACTATAACATATATAACATATAACAACTACAGCATGGAAACAGGCCTGTCCGGCCCTACCAGTCCACGCCGACCATTCTCCCTGACCTAGTCTCATCTACCTGCACTCAGACCATAACCCTCCAATCCCCTCCTATCCATATACCTATCCAATTTACTCTTAAATAATAAAATCGAGCCAGCCTCCACCACTTCCACCGGAAGCCCATTCCTTACAGCCACAACCCTCTGAGTAAAGAAGTTCCCCCTCATGTTACCCTTAAACCTTTGTCCCTCAATTCTGAAGCTATGTCCCCTTGTTGGAATCTTCCCCACTCTCAAAGGGAAAAGCCTACCCACTGTTCTCCAACACTCTGTGTTTTGCTGGGGATTCCAGCATCTGCCATCACTAGTAGAAGAGACATAGATGGGGAGCAGTGAGAGAGCATGTTGCTAAACTCCCAGCCTGAAGAAGGGTCTCGACCCGAAATATCACCCATTCCCTCTCTCCAGAGATGCTGCCTGACCTGCTGAGTTCCTCCAGCACTTTGTGTTTTGCTGGGGATGCCAGCATCTGCCGTCTTCAGTATCTCAGGTTCACTCCTGTGGACTGAGTGCTGGTCTCCATGCATTTTTTGAGGTTGAAGTAATACCAAAGCTCACAGTATGAATGTACAGAGAACCGTAATAATCAGGCATTGAGTGTGCCAATGTCTGTACATTTGTAATGAGTTTTAGAAAACTTTTCTGAAGTTGTTACAATTTTAAAGGTCGATTCCCTGCTGTTGCAACATCTGTTAATGCAACAAGTTGGAACCGTTCTAACTTTAATTGGTTCCCACAATAAGGATGGCAATAGCAAGAGCCACGTTTATTGCCCAATCCTCATTGCTATTTCACTCCAGAGCTCAGTTATGGGCCGACCACAGTTGTGTGGCTGGCCAGCTGAGCCAGGAATGACAGATTCCCTGTCCCAAAGGACATTAATGAGCCAAATGGGCTTTCATTATAGTCCAGTAGCTTCATTACCATCATTACATTCATGCAAAATGGATTTAATTAAATGAATTTCATTTCCACAGTTGGGATTTCAGTGGTGTCGCTGCAAGGTGGCGGTCCAGTCACTCACCTGTGCTGATGAAGGCCAGGTCTACCCTATACTGAAGCACCTGCCAATTCCCAAAGAAGATGCATAGGTCGTTGTTCAACTATCACTGGGCCCATTGCAAATTACATTAACTGTTTTGATGGGAAAGAATATTTGTTTCTGTAATTCCAGTGCCCTCATCCTGAATGCATCGCAAATGGTGGCAGACTGAATGCCAGTTTGTTCATTTCATTCAATAAGCAATGTTTAATAATTTTTTCCTCCAACATTGAGGCTGAAGACATGAAGTTAGTCTCTGCCACCTTGGGATGTATACCAGAGTTCAATGGAAATAACTTTACAATGCAGTGTGTGGTACTTTATCAGAGGCCAATTCCAAAGAAATGAAGTGACTGTTCCTGCTCCAGCAATGAATGTCTTGGGGTACTAATCTATAACTGCGAGGGCAAGCATTTCACATGATGAAAGGTTAATTGCATTATTATTGATTAATCATTGAGCTATACAAGGAAACAAATCCTTTGGATTATCATGTTCATGCCACCCGCCATGTCATACTGGGCTAGTCCCATTTGTCTGCATTTGGCCCTTGCCTATTTCTGTTGGGCCAGGTGTATTTATTTTAATTATTTTATGCAAATTAGGAGTGGTGCTGTAAATTGTCAATAGAGTAAAGCTTTAACTTTTTTTAAGCTTTACAGATATACTCAATGAGCAACGGTTTTCAATATGCAAGTCAATTGCGGTTGAAAGTGTTTGCTGTCTGTTGCTATTGTAATTTGAGAGTTCCAAACAGAACTTTCCATCTTGGAACGTGAAAGTCCATTGTTCTTCCAAAGGATCTCGCAAGTGTGTACTTCAACTTAACACCAAACTTTGGAAAGGTTACATTTGGATGGGAAATGTTTTTCTCCAAATGTAATTACGAACCTGAAAGTCAGCTGTGAAACGTGTGGAAATTATGTCCATAAATATAAATCACTTTGTGTCGTTGTTTTCTCTTTATTCAAAATGCCAAACCTTGTATTCCATTCATTAATATTAACTATCCACCCCCTCTCTTGCATTGTTGTAGGGTCTTCCGCTCCAAGGGTTTACTTTTCAGAGAGTAGGAAAGAACCCTGAACTAAGATTGATGTGGGAACCAGGGACACAGGATGAGAAACCAGCTTGTCAGGTACTTGCTTGTGGCTGTCACTGACCAATCTTGCACTGAACCATACCATTTATTTTGCCATTGAAATTTTCATTATCCTTTGCATTTGTTTTTACCTTTTAAAATAGTATTGGACGATATGATTGCATTCTCTCCATATTGTTAAACATGATGCGATTTAATAGTAAATTAGGATATTGAAATTAAATGAAAAATACATTTCTGTAAATCAGTACCTGGAGTTCACAAAATTAAATTCTGATGGTGAACTGAATGAACTTTAACAAGTTTAATAAACTTTCAGATAGTACACATTCTATAGTTAACTGGACTGATGTCAAAGGTCCACGTTTTTATTGCTTAAGCTAGTTATCACTTGTGAAAGGTTTACTCATTTTTTAAAAAATCTTTGAAATTGGAGGTTTCATTTTATTAATTTAAACTTTATTGACTTGACATTGAACTTTGTTATGCAGGTAATAAGCATTTTTACATTGGTGGAAGTTATCTTAAAACCAGACAACACAGCCCTCAAGTTCAGCGCCGTTCTCAAGAGACCAGACTCCTGAGGAAAGAAATCGCCACTGAAAATTTCTGCTGAAACCAAATAGTTTGTTAACTTACAAGTTATTTTACGAATGCACATTGTGTAAAAATTAAACATTTTAATGGTAATTTTAAGTTTTGATTTAGTACAGTTGCAGCAAATTTTACCAGGATTATAAAAAGTACTGTGTGTAGAATATAACCTGCAGTCTGCTGCATAAAGTTTTAGCATTATTTGTTTTATGGTTTTTTTGCAATGTTGTTACAAATGTAGGTTAGCAAATAGCAAAGCTATTTGACAATTGGAGTGTGCTAAAGATGAATTGGTATTGCAGTGTGCAGTGGTTGATGTTGAATATATATCCAGACCAGCCTTACACACAGTTGAGGAGAACTCTGTCGTATTGTACTTCAGTGCAAATAATAAAGCAAAGGCTGCTCTCCATTTGTTGATCTTTGGTAAGTTCACATCCTCGTTATTTGTTGATCTTTGGTAAGTTCACATCCTCGTTATTTTCACTAAGAGGATTCTTGTTGCTGATGATGTGGCAGCAGAGTGGGGCAGCGGTGAGTGAAGGTAACTCAGGACTACCTGGATTCAGTCCTGACCCTGTGGGTGCTGGCTGGTGGAGTTTGCGTGTTCGGTGGATTGTGTGGGTTTCTCTTGGGTGCTCTGCTTTCTACTACATGCCAAAGATGTGTTCTAGTTGGTAGGTTAACTGGCTGCTTTAATTTGCCCTGGGTGGAATTGATGGCAGAAGAATCAGGGGTGGAGGTGGGGAGAGTGAAGGAGAAGGAAAAGTGAACATGCAAGGAGTGTGGACGCTTGATGTTGATCACAGCTGCCGTGGGCTAAAAGCTCTGTTTCCATGCTGTGTGACTCTGTCCATGATTCTACGAGTGTTGTCCAGGAGGCTCCAACCACTGCTTTGTTGTTCACCTATCACTGTGGACATTATTGGCATCTGAGGTAAGATCTCACAATTTCTCCTGAAAACCTGTTCCACTTTTGCCCAGTGAGAGTGTGGCACAGAGACCGGGCTCGGAGATGAGCCAGTGGAAGTGTGGCACAGAGACTGGGCTCAGGGATGAGCCAGTGGGAGTGTGGCACAGAGACCGACCGGGCTCAGGGATGAGCCAGTGGGAGTGTGGCACAGAGACCGACCAGGCTCAGGGATGAGCCAGTGGGAGTGTGGCACAGAAACTGGGCCAGTGGGAGTGTAACACAGTGACTGGGCTCGGAGATGAGCCAGTGGGAGTGTAGCACAGAGACTGGGCTCGGAGATGAGCCAGTGGAAGTGTGGCACAGAGACTGGGCTCAGGGATGAGCCAGTGGGAGTGTGGCACAGAGACTGGGCTCAGGGATGAGCCAGTGGGAGTGTGGCACAGAGACCGACCGGGCTCAGGGATGAGCCAGTGGGAGTGTGGCACAGAGACCGACCAGGCTCAGGGATGAGCCAGTGGGAGTGTGGCACAGAGACTGGGCCAGTGGGAGTGTAACACAGAGACTGGGCTCGGAGATGAGCCAGTGGGAGTGTAGCACAGAGACGGCTCGGAGATGATCCAGTGGAAGTGTGGCACAGAGACACAGAGACCGGGCTCAGGGATGAGCCAGTGGGAGTGTGGCACAGAGGATTGGCAACAAAACATCCCAACACCAGCCCCTCTGGGTTTGCATTCTCAGCTCCTTACCACACTACAAGTCCACTCACCACCATGGGCAAATTCTGCTTGAACTCTATTCAACTCTAAGTCTTCTGATGATACTACTGTGGTGGGCTGAAGCACTGTTTAGTTTCGAGATACAGCGTGGAAAATATTGCAATAGCGAGACCAAGCAATGATGCAATCCGGACAGCACAATCTCCATGGAGCATGTGTAGAAACTGCTAAGAGTTTCTCTGCCAACCAAGTCCGTGTTGACCATCACCCATTCACACTACTATGTTGTCGCACTTCCCTACACATTAGAGGAGATTCACAGAGAGCCAATTAACCTCCATATCCACGTGTCTTTGGGATGTGGGACGAAATCCACCTGGTCACAGTGAGAATGTGTTGTAACACTGTACTTTGCATTCTGTTTAATTTCCCTTTTGCACCAGCTAATGTAGGCATGACTCACCTGGATAGCTCACCATTTATCACTGTATCTCGTACAAGTGGCAATAATAAACTAATGCCAATAAACTGGGGTTAGGAGGGATCAGTTGAAAGATAGAACTGTTGTCATAAACCAGGGTTGGGTTGATGTGAATGAGGCTGAGTGGAGATCAGAGCCTCCATTAGGGGATGAGGAAGGGTGGGATTGTGAGGCTGAGGAGAAGAGGAAAAAGAGCATGAAAGAAAGCTTGCGGGAAATATAAAAACTGACTGTAAAAGTTTCTATAAATATGTAAAAAGGAAAAGATTAGTGAAGACGAAAGTAGGTTTCTTACAGTCAGAGACAGGTGAATTTATAATGGGAAACAAGGAAATGGCAGAACAGTTAAACAAGTACTTTGGTTCTGTCTTCACTAAGGAAGGCACAAACAATCTTCCGGAAATACCGGGGAACAGAGGATCTAGTGGGAGGGAGGAACTGAAGGGAATCCACATTAGTCAGGAAACAGTGAGGTAAACAGTTGGGACTGAAGGCAAATAAATCCCCAGGGCCTGATGGTCTGCACCCCAGAGTACTTAAGGAGGTGGCCCTAGAAATCGTGGATGCATTGGTGATCATTTTCCAATGTTCTCTCGACTCTTTTGGTCTCCTAATTTGACGAAGGACATCCTTGTAATTGAGGCAGTGCAGCGTAGGTTCACGAGATTGATCCCTGGGATGGCGAGACTGACATATGAGGAAAGATTGAAAAGACTAGGCTTGTATTCACTGGAGTTTAGAAGGATGAGAGGGGATCTTATAGAAACATATAAAATTATAAAAGGACTGGACAAGATAGATGCAGGAAAAATGTTCCCAATGTTGGGCGAGTCCAGAACCAGGGACAACAGTCTTAGAATAAAGGGGAGGCCATTTAAAACTGAGGTGAGAAAAAACTTTTTCACCCAGAGAGTTGTGAATTTGTGGAATTCTCTGCCACAGAGGGCAGTGGAAGCCAAATCACTGGATGGATTTAAGAGAGAGTTAGATAGAGCTCTAGGGGCTAGTGGAATCAAGGGATATGGGGAGAAGGCAGGCACAGGTTATTGATTGGGGACAATCAGCCATGATCACAATGAATGGCGGTGCTGGCTCGATGGGCCGAATAGCCTCCTCCTGCACCTATTTTTTATGTTTCTGGATCAGTTCCTGTGGACTGGAGGGTAGCCAATGTAACTCCACTTTTTAAGAAAGGAGGGAGAGAGAAAACAGGGAATTATAGACCAGTTAGCCTTACATCGGCAGTGGGGAAGATGCTGGAGTCGATTATTAAAGATGTTACAGCAGCGTATTTGGAAAGCAGTGACAGGATCGGTCAAAGTCAGCATGGATTTATGAAGGGGAAATCATGCTTGACAAATCTTCTGGAATATTTTGAGGATGTAATAAGTAGAATGGATAAGGGAGAGGCCAGTGGATGTGGTGTATCTGGACTTTCAAAAAGCCTTTGACAAGGTCCCACACAAAAATTAGGGCACATGGTATTGGGGGTAGGGTATTGACATGGATAGAGAACTGGTTGGCAGGCAGGAAACAAAGAGTAGGAATTAACGGGTCCTTTTCAGAATGGCAGGTAGTGACTAGTGGGGTGCCGCAAGGCTCAGTGCTAGGACCCGTTATTTACAATATATATTAACAATCTAGATAGACAATAGACAATAGGTGCAGGAGGAGGTCATTCGGCACTTTGAGCCAGCACCGCCATTCAATGTGATCATGGCTGATCATTCTCAATCAGTATCCCGTTCCTGCCTTCTCCCCATACCCCCTGACTCCGCTATCCTTAAGAGCACTATCTAGCTCTCTCTTGAATGCATTCAGAGAATTGGCCTCCACTACCTTCTGAGGCAGAGAATTCCACAGATTCACAACTCTCTCACTGAAAAAGTTTTTCCTCATCTCAGTTCTAAATGGCCTACCCCTTATTCTTAAACTGTGGCCCCTTGTTCTGGACTCTCCCAACATTGGGAACACGTTTCCTGCCTCTAACGTGTCCAACCCCTTAATAATCTTATACGTTTCGATAAGATCTCCTCTCATCCTTCTAAATTAAATGTGACATCTCCAAGTCAAGAGGGAATTAAATGTGACATCTCCAGGTTTGTGGATGATACAAAGCTGGGTGGCAGTGTGAGCTGCAAGGAGGATGCTATGAGGCTGAAGGGTGACTTAGATAAGTTGGGTGCGTGGTCAGAAGCATGGCAGATGAAGTATAATGTGGATAAATGTGAGGTTATCCACTTTGATGGCAAGAACAGGAAGGCAGATTATTATCCGAATGGTGTCAGATCAGGAGACGGGGAGGTGCAACAAGACCTGGGTGTGCTTGTACATCAGTCACTGAAAGTAAGCATGCAGGTACAGCAGGAAGTGAAGAAAGCTAATGGCATGTTGGCCTTCATTGCAAGAGGATTTGAGTTTAGGAGCAAGGAGGTCCTCCTGCAGTTGTGAGTAGGTGAGACAGCACCTAGAGTATTGTGTGCAATTTTGGTCTCCTAATTTGAGGAAGGATATTATTGCTATTGAGGGAGTGCAGCGTAGGTTCACCTGGTTAATTCCCGGGATAACTGGAGTTACATAAGATGAAAGAATGGGTCGACCGGGCTTGTATTCCCTGGAATTTAGAAGGATGGGAGGGGATCTTATAGAAACATAAAATTCTTAGAGGATTGGACAGGATAGATGCAGGAAAAATGTTCCCGATGTTGGGGAAGTCCAGAGCTAGGGGTCACAGTTTAAGAATAAGGGACAAGCCATTTAGAACGGAGATGGGGAAAAACCTTTTCACCCAGAGAGTTGTGAATCTGTGGAATTTTCTGCCACGGAAGGCAGTGGAGGCCAATTCACTGGATGCTTTTCCAAGGGAGTTAGACTCAGCTCTTTGGGCTAAAGGGATATGGGGAGAAAACAGGAATGGGGTACTGATTGTGGATGATCTGCCACGATCATATTGAATGGTGGTGCTGGCTCGAAGGGCTGAATGGCCTACTCATGCACCTATTATCTATGTTTCTATGTAAGTAAATTGTTTCAGGGTTGCCAGGGTGACAGTGCGCCACCTGAAGGTGGAGTGGATTTTCGATGTCAAGCTCGGCCAAGTGAAGCAGTTAGGCTGGGTGTGAGGAGTTGTACTGTAGTGGTAAGATGCTCGATGGATGGAGAGTAACTGAGTCTCAGTTAACTTCACCATCCTGATACAAGGACCCAATTGTCCCTAGAGCGACCAATTACGGCAAAACATTTTTTGACCACCAGTGACAGCCTCTCACCATCAGCCCACACCCAGAGTCACCACGATTAAGGGCAGCAGACCGCCAGCCCCACCGAGCCGGCCCCACCAAACCTGCCCCGCACCAAACCCGCCCCGCACCAAACCCGCCCCGCACCAAACCCGCCCCGCACCAAACCCGCCCCGCACCAAACCCGCCCCGCACCAAACCTGCCCCGCACCAAACCTGCCCCGCACCAAACCTGCCCCACCAAACCTGCCCCGCACCAAACCTGCCCCGCACCAAACCTGCCCCGCACCAAACCTGCCCCGCACCAAACCTGCCCCGCACCAAACCTGCCCCGCACCAAACCTGCCCCACCAAATCTGCCCCGCACCAAACCTGCCCCGCACCAAACCTGCCCCGCACCAAACCTGCCCCGCACCAAACCTGCCCCGCACCAAACCTGCCCCACCGAACCGGCCCCATTGGTAAAGTAGCACCTGCAGCTCCTCGTGTCGACATGTTGACCTGAGTCTGTCTTGTCACATTCCTCGCCACCTGCAGAGCCTTCGTTAATCGAGAATCTGCATCATGAGTGATTTGCTTCCACAGGCTTTCAAGGAAGGAAGCTCAAAGATTCTGTCCTCATCTCTGCCTTAACGAAGTGAGTAGAGTTTTATTGTCATTTGTCCGAAAACAGAACCAGGAGATTCTTCCTTGCAGCAGCAGCACAACAGCACAGAACTCAATCGATTATATAAACAAACAAACAAAAAAGTCAATAGATTTAAAAACCCTATTGCAACCGAGGCAGTTTGTAGTTTAGTTTTGTGTTCGTCGAGTTCAATAGCCTTATGGTTGTTGGGAAGAAGCTGTTTCTAAACTGGACGTCACAGTTTTCAGACATTTGTACCTTCTTCCTGATGGTAGATGGCAGGACACCACCCTGGCAATGAGAGTGTGGCAAGGGTGATGTGGCAAGGGTGGTGTGGCCAGGGTGGTGTGGTGTGGCCAGGGTGGCATGGTGTGGCCAGTGTGGTGTGGCCTGGTGTGGCACGGGTGGTGTGGCCAGGGTGGTGTGGTGTGGCCAGGGTGGTGTGGCCAGGGTGGTGTGGTGTGGCCAGGGTGGTGTGGTCAGGGTGGTGTGGTGTGGCCAGGGTGGTGTGGCCAGAGTGGTGTGTGGCCAGGGTGGTGTGCCCAGGGTGGTGTGGTGTGGCCAGGGTGGTGTGGCCAGGGTGGTGTGTGGCCAGGGTGGTGTGCCCAGTGTGATGTGGCCAGGGTGGTGTGGTGTGGCCAGGGTGGTGTGGTGTGGCCAGGGTGGTGTGGCCTGGGTGGATTGGTGTGGCCAGGATGGATTGGTGTGGCCAGGGTGGTGTGGCAACTACTGACACAACAACTGTCTTCTAGACTTTTCCACAGAGGAAATGTCCTCTCCATGTTCTACCTGCCGAGACACCTCAGGATCTTGTCTGTTTCAATCGTACACTTTCAGTGTTTTAAACTTACTTTATGAATTTCTAATAAAGGAAACTTCCTCCCAAAATGTAACCACTTTGTAAGTTGGAGGATAACTTTGTTTTTTGATGTTGTTTATTTGTTCGCAGTTGAGATAGTTTAATAGTTGATTAGACACAGGTACTGGGGAAAAACTCTCAGAATGCCACATAAAGATTTTCTTTTGCATCGATGGTGATTCAGTACAAGCTCCCTGTATTTTAACATTTGTCCAAGATTAGCTTTTGCACGCAATTTTTGTTGAAGCAAAATCTGCTGGCTTAAAGCATCCATAATCATTCTATAAACAGCTTGGTGGTCTTGAGGACTAACAAAATATGAATGAGTTTACAAAGGGATATGGGGAGAAGGCAGGAATGGGGTACTGATTGTGAATGATCAGACATGATCACGGTGAATGGCGGTGCTGGCTAAAAATGGCCTACTCCTGCACCTATTGTCTATTGACTTTGATAAGCAATTGTGACAATGTATACATTTTCCTGTTTTACCTGGGCTCAATATCATGTTTGCTTGTTCCTGCAATATTTCAAATTAATGTAATATTATTTTGGAATCTTAAATGTTAGAATCAGTCCTATTCTTCCTTGAATAATTAATGAATAATGAATAAGTTTATTGGCCAAGTATGTACACATACAAGGAATGTGCCTTGGTGCTCCGCTTGCAAGTAACAACACGAACATACATGAAACAATTAAGAATAAAGCATAAAACAGTAAAACATTAAGAATACATCATTATGGTTTAAACATGTGAGTGAAATAAACCAGAGCAAAAAGAGACTACAGACTTGTGGTTATTGAGTAGAGCTTCTACTCTAAGATGCCTCAGTCAATGAAATACATGCTTGACAAACAAACATTAGAATTAGTCAGAAAACACGTATGTTTAATACCCAAAACCATTCAGAAGCTAATTACACTAATCCATTCATGACTGTACAAACAGGTTCCAGCAGTTACATTAATATTTTCAAAATTCTTAACATGAAGGATGATAATCAGAGATAGAACTTGAATTTATTGCAATCTGTCAAGACATACTCTTTCATAACCTTGCATCTATTGATAGTCCCACCTTGCGCAATCTTAAAAATATCAATACAAGTAGTTCTGCTCTAACAGGAGAGCTACATTCCTAAAAAGATTTGTGTTACAGAAAATCGTGTTATAAGGTCAATTGTGTCAATGGCAAAAAGGAGGCGAGAGGTTGGAGAGTTTCAGACTTGCAATACAAAGTTAATATTCCCCACAGAAGTTTCAAAATTAAAGGTATTTTAATAACTATGTTTATTTTTGTTAAAATCACTAAAGGCTGCATGTTGCATTGTTCAATCAAGTGTCAATAGAACTGACCACTTGTCAATTTCCATGGCCTCCCATGGTGAAACTGACAGATTGTTCCGCAAAGGCAATGGCGTCTGATCACTGCGGGAGGTTACATGGGCACTGATTTGTTTCCCCCAAGTCAGCTTTTTTTCCTGCTTGCCAATTTCTGAAGTAACTTTCAAGTGGCACTCTAGTTTCCGATCAAAATGGCATTTTCACAATTTGGCCCATGTAATGCAAATTGCATTCCCTACTTTGCAAATTACACCTGACTGGCGATATAGAAACGGTTATAGCAGAGTTACCTGTGTAATACTCCGGTCCCTGTCAGGCCTTGCAGTCTCACGAGATATCTCGCTTGATTGGTGACACTGACACTGGTGCCTCAGTCAGTTTCTCCCAGGCTGTTTCTGTTTAGAGTCCGAACAGGAAAATTCCTATTATTGATCATTCCCAACATGGATTACTTAACAAGAGAATCACAAACATCATGTTACCTTAGCTGATGTGAAGAAGAATCCTCTGGAAAATTAATCCATTTCCAGGATTTTTCAAGGTCATCAATTCCGGCAAAGTTGGTGGAAATGCCAAATGAGTAGAGTATCAGGTTGGGCTCAAAACTACCATTACTCAAACATACGTCAACCACTTATCCAGCTTTTCCAGCTACATCTACAAATCTGCTTCAATGTTTGTAAAGTCCATAGATTCATGAGCGATATCTAAACTCTCAGCTTACCTGCCACATTTGGGTTTAACTAGTTTGATATCTTTGATTGTAACAGATTTCCTTCTGCTAAGGAAACATAGAACAGTACATCACTGGTACAGACCCTTTGGCCCAGAATGTCCATGCCAAACATGATGCCAAGTTCATCTCCTTTGCCTGTACATTATCCATATCCCTCCATTCCCTGCATATTCACGTGCTGATCGAAAATCCTCTCAAACACGACTCTTGGATCTGCTTCCATCGTCTGAAGAAGGGTCTCGACCCAAAACGTCACCCATTCCTTCTCTCCTGAGATGCTGCCTGACCTGCTGAGTTACTCCAGCATTTTGTGAATAAATCCATCAACAATCTGTCTGCTTCAGTCTTCGGTGTGACATTGCTTTAGGAGAGGCCTTGTGTATGTCAGGTAAGTCGATAACATTGCATACCAATGGCACTAAATTACTGTGTTACTCATCTGGCTGACTGCGAAATCACTTGGCAACCACATGTTCAGATGTCAAAAGTCTTGAATTGCAGGTCATTGGTGCTTACCTCTTCCTTTTGATAACTGTATCGTTATCTTAAGTGGAAACATAATTTCTACCTTTCCATGAAGAGTGGATAAATCTCAGATAAAGTAATCTCAGATCAAGGAATGAATTGTCGGTTTGGTGGGGCAGGTTTGGTGGGGCTGGTTTGGTGGGGCCAGTTAGGTGTGGGGCAGGTTTGGGGTGGGGTTGGTTTGGTGCGGGGCAGGTTTGGTGCGGGGCAGGTTTGGTGCGGGGCAGGTTTGGTGGGACCAGCTCGGTGGGGCCGGTTTGGTAGGGCAGGTTTGGTGTGGGACCGGCTCGGTGGGGCAGGTTTGGTGAGGGGCAGATTTGGTGGGACCAGCTCGGTGGGGCAGGTTTGTTGGGACCAGCTCGGTGGGGCAGGTTTGGAGGGACCGGCTCGGTGGGGCAGGTTTGGTGGGACTAGCTCGGTGGGGCAGGTTTGGTGGGACTAGCTCGGTGGGGCAGGTTTGGTGGGGCAGGTTTGGTGTGGGGCCGGTTTGGTGGGACCAGCTCGGTGGGGCAGGTTTGGTGTGGGGCAGGTTTGGTGGGACCGGCTCGGTGGGGCAGGTTTGGTGGGACTAGCTCGGTGGGGCAGGTTTGGTGGGGCAGGTTTGGTGTGGGGCAGGTTTGGTGGGACCAGCTCGGTGGGGCAGGTTTGGTGTGGGGCAGGTTTGGTGGGACCGACTCGGTGGGGCAGGTTTGGTGGGACTAGCTCGGTGGGGCAGGTTTGGTGTGGGGCCGGTTTGGTGTGGTGTGGGGCAGGTTTGGTGTGGGTCAGGTTTGGTGTGGGGCAGGTTTGGTGGTGCTGGTTTGGTGTGGGGCAGGTTTGGTGGGACCGGCTCGGTGGGGCCGGTTTGGTGTGGGGCAGGTTTGGTGCGGGGCAGGTTTGGTGTGGGGCAGGTTTGGTGTGGGGCAGGTTTGGTGAGGGGCAGGTTTGGTGCGGGGCAGGTTTGGTGCGGGGCAGGTTTGGTGCGGGGCAGGTTTGGTGGGGGGCAGGTTTGGTGGGGGGCAGGTTTGGTGGGGGGCAGGTTTGGTGTGGGGCAGGTTTGGTGCGGGGCAGGTTTGGTGGGACCGGCTCAGTAGGGCCGGCGGTCTGCTGCTCCTAATCGTGGTGACTCTGGTGTTGGGCTGAGGGTGAGCGGCTGAGGGACAGGTTTGTCATTGGTGGTCTGATGGATGATGTTGAAGGTGTGAGTCCGTTCTCAAACTTCCTGAATAAAGTGAAAGAAAGGTATCCATGGACATCTGGCCAGCTTTCCTGTCCTTCGTCTGATAACCGCTTCCACCTGTGGCCACATCTGATGCCACACTACTTGTTTGGACCTTCACCTCCAAAGATGGCTCTCACTTTCTCAGGGCGGCAGAATGGCTCCAAAAGCCTCCGTAGCTGGTGGTGCTGAAGCCCAAGATGCAGGTAAATGGAACTAGACTGGGTGAGCAACATGGATGAGTTGGGCCAATGGGCTTGTTTCCATGCTGTACAGCTCACTGACTCTATAACCTGGGTTGAATTTGATCTTCTAACCATATGCTTAATCCTTTTACCATTCTTTCCATTGCAACATTAATGTCCATTGTAACACTTCCTGCTCTTCCAAGGTAACATTCTGCCACAACCTAGAAAGATCCGCTTTCCATTAACTGCTGCACACAGTCAGCAGACTGCAGATTCTTTCCATAAAGACATGTTGGGTTAACATACACAGCAGAGTGTGTGAGAACAGCAATAAGTGCAGAAGATACCAGCCTTTGTTGATACAGCTGTGTCTGCCCGAAATTTCAATTTCCTGCATTAGTGAACATTATAGTGAAAAAGGCTTTGCACATCGTGGACAAACACCCCCAGGGGTCAATTGTGTTATAACGAGATTGTAAATTGAATGTTCATTAATCAAGGGGTGCCTGTATTGCAGCTTAGCTGTGAACAGTAAATCCTGTTCTGCAATTGCAGCAACATGGTGCAGAAATATTCCACTGTGGAGGATTATTGAGAGGGATTCTGAGAGACAGGATCCAGATCAGTTCAAAAGGCCAGGACTGATGACGGGTAGTCGGCATGTCTCCGTGCTGGGAAATCAAGTCTCACCAATTTGGTTGAGTTTTTTGAATAGGTAACCAAGATGATTGATAAGGTCAGTGTGGTAGATGTTGTATTCATGGACTTTAGCAAGGCCTTTGACAAGGTACCACATGGTAGGCTTGGCTGGGATGCAAGATTACATGGGATATCGGGCAAGCTGGCCATTGAATACAAACCTGGCTTGAGGGTAGAAGACAAGGGGTGGTGGTAGAGAGTTGGTTTCAGACTGGAGGCCTGTACATGTGGTGTGCCATAGGGATTGGTGCTGGGTCCACTGTTGTTCAGACTTTATATAACAATTTGGATATAAATGGCGTGATCTACTGAGCCAATGGGCCAAACAATGGTTGATGGTTAATTCAGATAGATGTGAGGTGTTGCTCTTAGTTATGGCAAACTGGGGCATTAACTGGGAGCTCCCTGGGAGTACTGTAGAGCAGGAAGAGTTGGGGGTGCAGGTGAATAGATCAGTGAAAGTGACAAGGCATTTGGCACACTTGCCTTCATTGGTTAGGGCCTTGAGATATTGGTGAGGAACAGCTCCCATGCTGGAGTAAAGATGTCGTTGAATAAGAAAGGGTATAAAGCAAGATTTAGCTGACGAAATGGGTGGTTTAAACCAAAGACAGACACAAAATGCTGGAGTAACTCAGCGGGACAGGCAGCATCTCTGGAGAGAAGGAATGATTTAACTGAGTTACTCCAACAGTTTGTGTCTTTTTACAAGGATGTTACTGGGTCTGGAAGGGTTTGAGTTAAAAGGAGAGATTGGGCAGGCAGGGTCTTTTTTTTCCCCTGAAGCAAAGGAATGACCTCATTGAGAAACAGAAAATCACAAAGCCAACTCTGTATCCAGTTGCTAACTCTCCCTGCATCTCACATGATCTGATCTTCCAGAGCAGTCTAGCATGTGGAACTTTACCAAAGGCCATGCTGAAGTGCATAGACACATGCCCAGGACCCTGCCGCACCAACCTCCTTGCTTATTTCTTCATCAGTCTGAGTTGCTGATAAATGATGCCTCCTGGGCCTGTTTAACTATTGCATAATTTGAACAAAGGGAATTAATTCTTCTGTTGACCATACAGAAGGCAGAGTCCTTGGTGATCAACCTGCTTCACCCACCTCTTTGGACACCCTGCTTCGTTTACTCAACATGTCTCGGAAGGAACTGCAGATACTGGTTTAAACTGATGATAAACACAAAAAGCTGGAGTCAGGCAGCATCTCTGGAGAATGAAGGCAAGACCTTTTATTCGACTAAGAATGAAGTAAAGTTGGGGTCTTTTGCAGGTCTCACCTATTTGCTCGTTTCCCGATCAGCTGTACTCCACATTCAAGTTTCTATGTTTGTTTCCAGTTGACAAGCTCAGTCAACTAAATGAGAGGGATATAAAAATGATCCAGAACCACAAAATTATTCTTATTATTCCATGATGTGGGCTTCACAGGCGGAACCAACATGTAATCGCCAATCCCTATTTGGCCTCGAGAAGGTGGGTGTGAGCTCCCTGCTTGAACCACTGAAGTCCTTGAGGTGTGTGTGCATATTCACAATGCTGCCATGGAAGAGTTCTAGGAATTATCAACATGTTTCCAAGTGGTGGAATCGAGAAGCGGGGGAATCACAGAGGGAAAGCAGTGATAGATTGTCTCACAACACTTTTGTTAGGGAGAGCAGGAGAACTTCTTGAAAGTGGAAAACTGGGAGATTTCTCAGTGGAGCGGTAAAACAAAGACACAGGAAACTGCAGATGCTGGATTTGGTTCACCTCAGCACATGGGTTTTAATAAAATGTCCATAGCTTGTCCACTTCCTCCACAGATGCTGCCTGACCCTCTGAGTTCCTCCAGCACTTTGTGTTCTGCATTGGGTTACTCTGCAGTGCTGTGTTGGATTGATATCAGGCACTGTCTTCAGGTTAAATATTATTCCTATTGTGATCTTTGCCACACACACCCAGCAAATTAATTTGGAGATCCCTAGGAGAAATATTAATGTGACTACTACGACTCAATAAAACCACCACTCGGATGCAGCTGCTGAAGATTTCACTGAAAGGCACTGGGGGAAACAGTCTGGTTTGTACAGTGCTCCTGCACAGCGCAAGGACTGCTACCCTGTGTCGCCAGAGACAGCACCCAGGAGTCTGAAGAAGGGGCTCGACCTGAAATGTCACCCATTCCTTCTCTCCAGAGATGCTGCCTGTCCCGCTGAGTTACTCCAGCATTTTGTGTCTTATCTTCAACCCAGGAGAGCAACTGGGCTTTAGAATTTGTCACAGATCATCACAGGTTGTCACAGGTCATCAGATGGATCCTGGCCTTGGGCTGCAGAATGCCCAGCTGATGCAAGAGGAAGTCCCCAGTCTGGGTGACAATTAACTACCTCTAGAGAGAAAACAGAAGAGCAAGGAATCTCCATTCAGAATTGTGCGTAGAAAGGACATGCGATAGCAGTTTTGTTTTAGTGATCACTCTGAGATCTAACAAGAAGTTACTTTCCATCACTTTGAGAGCATCCAGCATTTGTGACCACCTCATCAAAGGGCGTGGTGCATCCAGTATATCTGAGGCACTACACTGCTGAACAACAAGCTTATCAGCTGTGTTTTATTGGATGTGCAGATAAACCAATTAAGTTATTTATTGTGCTGCTGATAATTGAGAGGAGTATTACAATCATCATCCCATATCTCCATTTTATGTGGCAATTAGTGAATGATTCCGAATCAGCACATAGATCTTTTCCCCAGTGCAGGGGCTTGGCTTGGCTGCCTTGTGGCCCAAGGCAGCATGCACAGAGTGTTCTAACCAAACATAACATAACATAACAACACTTTATTGTCACTCGGCACAACACCGAGCGAAATTTCAGCAGTCACACAAAATACGGCAAAAAGAAAAGAACACAGGACACCCGACCCCAACACAAACATCCATCACAGTGACTCCAAACACCCCCTCACTGTGATGGAGGCAACAAAAACTTCCCCTCTCTTCCCCCCGCACCCACGGACAGGCAGCTCGACCCCTACCGAGGCAAACGACACGCACAGCCCCCGCAAGGGGATGGAAGGCCCCCCGGCCGAGCCGCCCCGGGCACCGAAACGTCCCGCGGCCGCACCGGGCGATGTTAAGTCCAACGGCCGAGCCGCACCGGGCACTGAAACGTCCCGCGGCCGAACAGCGCTGACGATGTTAAGTCCAGCGGCCAAGCCGCACCGGGCACTGAAACGTCCCGCGGCCACACCGGGCGATGTTAAGTCCAGCGGCCAAGCCGCACCGGGCATTGAAACGTCCCGCGGCCGAGCCGCACCGGGCACTGAAACGTCCCGCGGCCACACCGGGCGATGTTAAGTCCAGCGGCCGAGCCGCACCGGGCACTGAAACGTCCCGCGGCCGAGCTGCGCCGGCAATGTTAAGGCCCGCAGCCGAGCCGCACCGGGCACTGAAACGTCCCGCAGCCGAGCTGCGCCGGCAATGTTAAGGCCCGCAGCCGAGCCGCGCCCCGGGGAAGAGACCTAATAAAATAAAGGTTTCCCCCCGCCCCACCCCACCCCCCCACCCCACACCCCCACCACACCCCACACCCCCACCACACACCCCCACCACACATACACAGCCAAAAACAGAAACAAAAACCATCCCAACACCGACACAAACAAACAAAAAGAAAAAAAGACAACAGACTGCCAGAGAGCCGCAGCCGTTAGGCGCAGCCAACTCCTCCCATGGGGGTGCAGCTGAGTAACGTCCAATACAAATGGCTGGAGGAGTGAGTAACATAGTGTACTGCATCCATAATCTTCGGTGTGCTGCCCTTTAAACCTTGTGCTGAATGTTATGTTTATGACGCTGCTATAATTTCACTGCGTTCTCTCGTAGATTGACATAATGGAAAGAGGCCAGCTTTTATTTTGATCATATCAACTCGCTCTTAACTCTTTATCGCACAAGTTGCTACTGGTTGTCAATGAGCTTCTGACTTGCCTTTGTCTGCACTAAGCCCCAATAACTACAAATATTAGCAGAAACATTCTGCCTCACTGCCTTTCACCAGGATATTCAGCTGAACCTCAGAATAAGACTTCCCTTTGTTTCTGTCCAGTGATGGCAGTGGCATCTGCTCGTATCTCTCAGCCCCAGGACACAGCTTCAGCGATTGGTCACAAGAGCATTCTCAATTCTCAGCTGCAGCTCTCAAACGTAAGACCATTCTGGAGCTGCTCACAGAACTCTCCACTGCTCAGTCCTTTTTCACAGCCTCTGAAAATGAAGTAGCCCATGGTAGCCTCTGACTGGACCTGAAACGGTGGCCATTGAAGGATGTGCAGCGTTTCGTTACAGGTTTCCCACCATGGACCTTACGGAAGCGAAAGCCTGTTCCTCTTCACAGTGCCCGGTACCTCTGACGGTGCCATCATCACCCTCCACTGTCACACAGGTAACTGTCCCAAACTCACGTTCCCAAGTTTACATCAACAAAGATGATCAAGCTGATGGAGGTTGACCACAAAGGTTCAGATAGAGTGAAATGTACAGCACCTGCAATGTTGGGGCCAAATATCAATGGCTCTCAGTCTACCCTGGTGTGTTACAGCAGCTAGTCCATGTCATGTTTCTGATCAAGTTTCAGAGAAGCGCCAGCTCTTAGGGCTAAGGGAATCAAGGGATACGGGGGAAAAAACGGAACGGGGCACTGATTGTGGATGATCAGCCATGATCATATTGAATGGCGGTGCTAGTTCAAAAGGGCCGAATAGCCTACTCCTGCACCTATTTCCTACATTCCTGGTTATTCATAGTTCAAAGGTGAACTTAAATAATTCCCACCACACTACATATTGTAGCATTTTCAGGTTCAATATATGCACCAAAACTCCACTTCCCACTCAGAGATGGTATCCTGACAAGTGAACCAAATTAGTCCTTGCCCCCCAACAACATGAAACCAGTCAGCGAGATTAGTGGGTGTAGTGAAAGCAGCTTGCTGGACACCAACCTGGTGCCTTTGGTAATGTGACTATTGTTTAATTCAGCTCACTAGCAGTTCCTATGGAGCAGTGTTGTAGTTGGTTCCTTTGTTCTTGAGTAAGACAATAGACAATAGGTGCAGGAGGAGGCCATTCGGCCCTTCGAGCCAGCACCGCCATTCAATGTGATCATGGCTGATCATTCTCAATCAGTACCCCGTTCCTGCCTTCTCCCCATACCCCCTGACTCTGCTATCCTTAAGAGCTCTATCCAGCTCTCTCTTGAATGCATTCAGAGAATTGGCCTCCACTGCCTTCTGAGGCAGAGAATTCCACAGATTCACAACTCTCTGACTGAAAATGTTTTTCCTCACCTCAGTTCTAAATGGCCTACGCCTTATTCTTAAACTGTGGCCCCTTGTTCTGGACTCCCCCAACATTGGGAACATGTTTCCTGCCTCTAACGTGTCCAACCCCTTAACAATCTTATATGTTTCGATAAGATCTCCTCTCATCCTTCTAAATTCCAGTGTATACAAGCCAAGTCGCTCCAGTCTTTCAACATATGATAGTCCCGCCATTCCGGGAATTAACCTAGTAAACCTATGCTGCACGCCCTCAATAGCAGGAATATCCTTCCTCAAATTTGGAGACCAAAACTGCACACAGTACTCCAGGTGCGGTCTCACTAGGGCCCTGTACAACTGCAGAAGGACCTCTTTGCTCCTATACTCAACTCCTCTTGTTATGAAGGCCAACATTCCATTGGCTTTCTTCACTGCCTGCTGTACCTGCATGCTTCCTTTCAGTGACTGATGCACTAGGACACCCAGATCTCGTTGTACGTCCCCTGTTCTTAACTTGACACCATTCAGATAATACTCTGCCTTCCTATTCTTTCCACCAAAGTGGATAACCTCACACTTATCCACATTAAATTGCATCTGCCATGTATCCGCCCACTCACACAACCTGTCCAAGTCACCCTGCAACCTCATAGCATCTTCCTCACAGTTCACACTACCACCCAGCTTTGTATCATCTGCAAATTTGCTAATGGTATTTTTAATCCCTTCATCCAAGTCATTAATATATATTGTAAATAGCTGCGGTCCCAGCACCGAGCCTTGCGGTACCCCACTAGTTACTGTTGTAGTTCGTGCCCTATGAACAGAATAGTCAGACAACCGAATTCGTATAACCTCTTTATTTTACTCACCCAGGTGGGAGAGAGTCTAGGAACCGGAGCGTTTAGAAACACTCAGGAAGCTAGTGTAGTCTCTCTCCCCGAATGCTAACAATTACACATATTTATACCCAAAATACATTTCCTGTTGCTACCATATATGGCAAGTTTTACAATGTCCTATAAATCTTTATGTCCCCTTTAGGACCCCCCATGTCCTCCGTGTCCTGTGTGACCTACATGTCCTCGGTATTCCCAGGACCAAAGAACAGTCGATATGACCAAATGTTCCCCTTAACCATCAAAGGATGGTCAACCATCAAAGCCTTAAAGCCAGTTGCCCATATCAAAGGATGCACTTAGCCATAAACCGTGCCTCTGTGCTGTCAACAGGATGTCCTGGCAACATAATCGAGCTGGAGCTTTTACACCTTTTTTACACCCCTGCAATAAAACCCATATGGCCAAATGTTAGAATGTTTAACCCCTTACATTTGATTATACTATAATCACCGTTTGTGTTGTTTTCTTTTTCTTTTTAAATTGACCGATTAACAAGTAGTTGGCGTATACATGGACCGAAACAATAACAAATTAACAGAATCACTACAATTAACAGAAAGATACTGCCATAATGGAAAATCGGCCCCCACAAATATCCTAAACCAAACCAATCCCATCCTGAAGCATTAATTTGATTTTGGGCTAAATCTGCCCCTATTTTCCTAGTCAAGCCAAGTCAATTTTATTTGTATAGCACATTTAAAAACAACCCACATTGACCAAAGTGCTGTACATCTGTTCAGGTACTAAGAACATACATACAATGGCACACAAACATAACAGCATATACATAAACAGTTCACAGCGCCCCCTCAGAGGGCTCAAACACTAAATGCTCTTTCTATAACCTCCTTCACATGCCCCGCAATATTGGTGATATTAGAGGATACATCTGGTACAAATGTACAACATTCTTGCCCTATCATAGCACAGGTATCCGCTTTCTCGGCTAGCAGGAAATCTAGAGCCATACGATTCTGGAGAGCGACAAGACGCAGGGCCATCATTTCAGTTGTTAACTGGCCTATTTGTTCCTGAGTCTCGTACAGTCCATCAGCAGTACAATTTGTTAATTGTTCCAGGGCACTAGCTAAGTTTCAAATTTCAGTTCCCGCCCGAGCGGTTCCCCATCTCGGGAATATTATCCACCAAAACCTCTCAAACTCCGATACAGCTCGTTTAGAGCGCCACTCTGGATGCTGTAGAGGATGATTTATAATTCGTAAATGTGGGATTACAAAAGCTAGATAACAGCACCCTGTCCAGGTCTCATAAGATCCCTGATCATACCGTGGCGAAAGTCCTGGTAACCAGACATGCTCAGCTCCCACATATTAAGTAAGTCCCATTGAGAGGCCTTGGGGGAACTGCAGTACTGATATGGGTGCATGTGCTGAATCCCACAGACGGGCTCCATTTGGTCTAGATCACATTCTACAGAAACAAGTTGTATTTATTGGTGTTTCTGGAGAGTCGTGAGGAGAATTAACTTGTATCCGGGGCCAATTCTCCTGTGTTTGATTAAGATAGGGTCTCAAGAACTACCCATTAAAACATTGACATCCACAGTCATCTGATTGGTTGTCATAATCCGTACACCAATTATTGGGGCCAGGGCTCTGTGAGTGATTCAAAAAGAACCGGGCAGACCTGACTTCACTCGGAGTGAAGGGGACCGGGTAAAGAGGCATCATGCTTTTTCCATGTGTTGAAACCTGGGGCGCACACCCAACAGGCAGACCGTTCCACCTGTGAAGCATATGTCTGACATAAACGATTCGTTCGCTTGGTTGGTTGGTCAAACGATTGGTTGAAGAAACGATTGGTTTGCCGGTGATCCGAGGTTCGTCCTTCTATCTGACTACCGAGGGTCAATATAATCCACAATCCCATCTTAGCCTCATGTTGTCCCGTGGTTTCTGGGCGTCTCGGACCTGAGAATGCTAGGCTGATAAAGATTGGGTTAATAATTTCATTTATTCAATTAAACGCTCATCCAGGTCGTACAGTTCATGGAGGTTGATGCACCCCTCTCCCTCCATCCCCCGGGGTTCGGAGTGGTTTCCCGTATAATACCTCAGCTGGGGCTAATCCTGTCGTAGAGTGGGGTTATACGCATAGAGGTTTTCTAAATGTGGTCCTCAGGCATTGAATAAATGAAAAGCAAAATACTTCCTTTAAATATCTTATGTACCCACTGACCCAAGTAAATAGGCTTCAAAGGCTAATTTATCAACTAAGCTAGCACAAAAATGGGAAGGGTCCACAATTCCAGCACAATTGTAATCTTCAATTCATTCTCAAATATTCAATTCATCCAGTTAAAAAAACCAAATGTTGAAATGTGAAGCCAAAGATACAGATCCCAGTTCGTTTAGACCATCTACACTAGTCCAGCAGTCTTGTGCTCAAATTTCCTTCTTTGTTATATCCCTGTATGAAGGGGTACCCCAATGAGAAATGCTGAATTATTGCATGCACATCCTGAACACGTGGAACAGCCAGAATACTGGACGTGTGTAGAACAGCTGCTATCAACCGTTTTTGTTCCTGCAAAAACTAGCATTCATAATCCTTGGGTGACAACATCAGCTCTGTCACATGCTGACCTGGTGTTCTGAAACACCAGCTCACCCTCCGAGCAAATGGTTATCGCTCTCAATACTAGGCAATAAATAAGTCAATAGTAAAGCGTGCACGGAATAGGAGTAAGGAAAGGTGTTATCCATAAAATAGTTCACCATGAAGTTGCTATGCCTGATTAAAAGCTTTGTCAACTTGTAACATGAATTTAAAAATACCTGGACTGAAAGGCAAAAACTAAATTCATCTGTCAGGCATTGGAAATTAAACTGGCACAAAGCATGTCCACAGGGTACAACCCAATAGGTTTGGTCTCTCAATTGTTTAGCTCTGGTTTTATTAAACCATCCTGAGCAGGGTCCTATTCTTTCTGCCTTCCAGGGTATTGTGCCATTGCCTCCTCTGCATATCATCTGAACGTTTTTACATAAATGTCATGGAGTAAATACAGATTAACCACAATCCCATATAGATCTTGAGTGCACTTCCCCTAATAGCAGGAGTAACAATAGCAAAATAGCAACATCAATAGCAAAATCAATCCATCAGCTAAACACATCAACAATAACTAAGCAATACTTATAACTATGTACACGTGGCAATTCAATAAAAACAATTTGTAAACCCCAATGTATTTTGGGGTGATACCATGTAGCATTTATTAAATCCAACATTCCCCTCTTACCAGCATAGGTAAGAGAGTGCACATAATGCAACCAAACAGGTAAAAGCGCGTTAGGGACACAAACTTTGCCAGAGGCAGTAACCCAAAGCGAGTCAGATTCGCGAGGGGAACACCCATCCTGGCTCCGCTGGTGTCTCTCAGCCTCGGGGGCATCCCCCTGAAGCTGGCAGAATTCCGAAACACTGGGCATAGCAGTATTTGCAGAAAACTGCTGTTGTTCACCTGAAGAAACTAAAATGGTAGGGGTCAGGGCCTCTGTGCATGCCAATGTGTCAGCCAATGTATTCCCGAAAGAAATGGGATCCCTGACAGATGTATGCGAATTACATTTAATGACAGCCAAGGTTTTTCAGGAGTGTTCAACTCGCTAGTAGATTTTGGAAAAACAGGACATTTTTAATAGGACTGCCTGCTGCAGTCAAAAAGCCCCTGTGCTGCCACAGGTTACCAAAATCATGTGCAACCCCAAAGGCATATCATGAGTCGGTGTAAATATTAGCACATTGGTCAACGCAAAGGTGGCAGGCCTGCGTGAGGGCAAATAATTCAGCCTGCTGGGCAGCATGAGGTATACTGACAAAGGCTAGGGTGGGCAGTATCCTCAATCTCTAGTGCCGATCGTGCGGATTCTTGTTCGTGGCGCAACTTAACCCTTTATCTGGGACCTATCCATAATTCCTGATACTGTCTCATTATCGGGGGGTAGTCCCCAATATTCTGGCGGGGAGAGTAGAACCGGGACTGGCACAACCGCAGCCGGTGGCTCTGCCTGTGGGGCTGTGGGGATCGGACGTGTCCAGGGTTCCTCGTCACCCTCGGACTCCTGATTACCTAATAAAGCCACTATAGACTCCAGTGGTTCGGATTCTGACTTTTGTTGTTGTTGGGCGAGATATATCCCTTTGGTACAGGTTTTAAATTCACCTCGAGCTCGGGTAGCACGGTCAAGTCTTAGATCATACACCTTACATTCCGCTTGCAAAATATCCCATGTTTTCGGTATTCCCAACCTATCACACACTGATATCCCTCTACTACTTGCATTTTCCCTCCAACTTCGCTCCCTTGACTCCTGATGGTGCTTCCCCCTCTTTCCATTTTTTTAATCCTCTTTTTCCATTTCTTCACTGCTTCTCGCTCCCACATTAATTGTTACCAAACGATCAATTTACCCAGACCAAGACAATGTCAACAAGAGTGACCGCCCTTTACGTTATAATACCGGGGCACCGCCATCACCTTATCCAAAGTCCGTCTCACATGTCTGACATCCAATTACCAAACGATCAATTTCTTTTATATCCATAGCCTGTCCCATTCCTGGCCTGACAACCAATCACTATATCACGTTATGAAATTACTCTTAAATTTACCCAGACCACAGACTCATGCGATAAAGACTCTTACCTCAATATCATCCTTATCCTTGCCCTTTTCCTTATCGGTTCGTCTGTGAATCTCAGTTGAACACAAAATCAACCCCAAACGAGGGACTTCAGTGTCTGAAAAACGTCAACGTCCGGGGTCTCGAACAACGGTCGAGAAGTGCACTCTGTCCCCTTCGGACGTGTTTCAGTCACCGCTGCCTCTTAGTCGTTCGTGGTTGACAGTGCCAAAGAGATCCTGCCGACTACGCCAAATGTTGTAGTTCGTGCCCTATGAACAGAATAGTCAGACAACCGAATTCGTATAACCTCTTTATTTTACTCACCCAGGTGGGAGAGAGTCTAGGAACCGGAGCGTTTAGAAACACTCAGGAAGCTAGTGTAGTCTCTCTCCCCGAATGCTAACAATTACACATATTTATACCCAAAATACATTTCCTGTTGCTACCATATATGGCAAGTTTTACAATGTCCTATAAATCTTTATGTCCCCTTTAGGACCCCCCATGTCCTCCATGTCCTGTGTGACCTACATGTCCTCGGTATTCCCAGGACCAAAGAACAGTCGATATGACCAAATGTTCCCCTTAACCATCAAAGGATGGTCAACCATCAAAGCCTTAAAGCCAGTTGCCCATATCAAAGGATGCACTTAGCCATAAACCGTGCCTCTGTGCTGTCAACAGGATGTCCTGGCAACATAATCGAGCTGGAGCTTTTACACCTTTTTTACACCCCTGCAATAAAACCCATATGGCCAAATGTTAGAATGTTTAACCCCTTACATTACTGCCTGCCATTCTGAAAGGGACCCATTTATCCCCACTCTTTGCTTTCTGTCTGTCAACCAATTTTTTATCCAATACAATGTGCTCTAATTTTGCCCACTAATCTCCTATGTGGAACCTTGTCAAAGGCTTTCTGAAAGTCAAGGTACTCCACATCCACCGGCTCTCCCCTGTCAATTTTCCTGGTTACATCCTCAAAGAATTCCAGAAGATTAGTCAAGCATGATTTCCCCTTTGTAAATCCATGCTGACTCGGAACAATCCTGTTACTACTATTCAAATGCTCCGCAATTTCGTCTTTTATGATTGATTCCAGCATCTTCCCCACCACTGATGTCAGACTAACTGGTCTATAATTTCCCGTTTTCTCTCTCCCTCCTTTCTTAAAAAGTGGGACAACATTAGCTACCCTCCAATCCACAGGAACTGATCCTGAATCTATAGAACATTGGAAAATTATCACCAATGCGTACATAATTTCTAGCGCCACCTCCTTAAGTACTCTGGGATGCAGACCATCAGGCCCTGGGGATTTATCAGCCTTCAGTCCCATCAGTCTACCCAACACCATTTCCTGCCTAATGTGGATTTCCTTCAGTTCCTCCGTCACCCTAGGATCTCTGGCCACTAGAACATCTGGGAGATTGCTTGTATCTTCCTTAGTGAAGACAGATCCAAAGTACCGGTTCAACTCGTCTGCCATTTCCTTGTTTCCCATAATAAATTCCCCCGCTTCTGTCTTCAAGGGACCCACATTTGCCTTGACTATTTCTTTCCTCTTTACATACCTAAAAAAGCTTTTACTATCCTCCTTTATATTATTGGCTAGTTTACCCTTGTACCTCATCTTTTCTCCCCGTATTGCCTTCTTAGTCATCTTCTGTTGCTCTTTAAAAGAGTCCCAATCCTCTGGCTTCCCACTCTTCTTTGCTTTGTTTTACTTCTGCTCTTTTATTTTTATGCTGTCCTTGACTTCCCTTGTCAGCCACGGGTGTCTCTTACTCCCCTTGGAATCTTTCCTCCTCTTTGGGATAAATTGATCCTGCAACTTCTGCATTATTCCCAGGAATACCTGCCATTGCTGTTCCACTGTCTTCCCTGCGAGGGCCTCCTTCCAGTCAATTCTGGCCAGCTCCTGCCTCATGCCTCTGTAATCCCCTTTGCTATACTGTAATACTGACACTTCCGATTTTCCCATCATATTGAAAACTTATCATATTGTGATCACTGTATCCTAATGGCTCTTTTACCTCGAGTAGACAATGACATCTAGTCTATAGTGTTACAATGCTATGGAGATATGATCGTGTGGAATGAGGTTGGGTGCTAGAGATGGAAGCCACTTAGTTTTGTAAAGCCAAGGGAAGAATTCTGTTCCTGCAGGCAGCATAGGAGTGAAAACATTGAAACATTGCCCCAGCTTTCTGTGAGCAGCTCTCAGCTGTGATGTGCTGATCATTGGAGATGGAGCAGTGATGGATAGACTGTGTATGCAGATGGATGCATCTAGTTTCACGGACAATACAAGGACAAATGGGGAGGAATATTATGACTAACACAACAAATGGGACTTGAAGTAAGCCCTTGAGCCCATCAAACTTGGCCATCCATTCAGCGGGATTCTAGCTGTTATCAGTGCTGTTTTTGTACATTAAAAAAAGTGCTGGTATGCACAATTAATAAATATACATGTTGTGGCTGGTAAACAAAATAATGGCACCTAACGTTTAAAGTTAACAAAACCACACTGGCAGTACATTGTCCTGTCCCTGATTCCTGCAAGATCCGAGATGAGTCCCTTGCCTGAATGCAGTCAATGACTAAGTCTTTGTTGCCTTCCAGGGGAGAGAATGCCAAGACTACAGACACCTCTGGATCTACACTCCTTAGTCAGGGGAAAGATGCTCTCCATATCTACCATATCGAGCCCCCCATAAGAAAATATGGATGTTTAAAATGTTTCAATTGAGGTAATTATTGTAAACACCATTGTATTGTAAAATGCCCTACACTGTTGTATTATCTGTTTCTGCTTCCCACTGATCTGAAACACTGTATCTGTTGTTTAAGATGTGGACTCCTGTACATCAGTGAAACCAAACGTAAATGAACACCTTCGCTCAGTCCGCCTGGACCTACCTGATCTCCCGGTTGCCAAACACTTTAATTCCCCTACCCATCCCCACACTGACCTTTCTGTCCGAGGCCTCCTCCATTGTCAGAGTGAGGCTAAACATAAATTGGAGGAACAGCATCTCATATTTCGCTTGGGCAGCTTACAACCTAGGGGTATGAATATTGATTTATCTCACTAGGGCAGCTTACAACCTAGGGGTATGAATATTGATTACTTAACAAGTAACCTCTGCCTTCCCTCTTTCTCCATCCCTTCCCCCACCCAAGTCAGACCTGCTTTTTGTTCTCATCTAGTTACAGTTAATAATGACTTGTTTCCTTTATCATTGTTAATTTTTTGCATATCTTTCATTAATTTGTTCTATGTCTCTCTATACATCATCGTCTATATCTCTCATTTCTCTTTCCCGTGACTTTCAGTCTGAAGATGGGTCTCGACCTGAAACGTCACCCATTCCTTCTCTCCAGGGATGCTGCCTGACCCGCTGAGTTACTCCAGCATTTTGTGTTTATCTTTGCTTTAAACCAACATCTGCAGTTCCTTCCTGCACCCGTTTACAAGCGACCTGCCATCTGACTCCCCACTCAGCCTGACGACCTGTGCCTTTGTGCAGCCCGCTTCTCAGCTCATGACTATCCCAGCACTTCCCAGCTTTGTGACACACATATCTCACACACATATCTATCGATCCATGACGAAAAATGACACTGTGTCATTAACAGAGTGCTATTGCGTTATAAATGTGCACCCTTTGATATTTTCTCTCTAACCAAGGTACAATACCCAGAATATTTTCCTTAGTACAAAGTTAAGTCCAAAGTTGAGCATTTTGGAAAAAGCTAAGTACATAAATACTTGCTTGAAAAGGTGAGAGTATATTGTTGCAGCAAGATGAGGTCTCTCAGCCTTCTCAGCATTGCACTCTTATCTGTTACAGTGAGCGGCGCCCGTCCGATTATCCCAGGTAAAACAAAGTAATCTTCAAGCAGTTTTCTGTGTTTGTTGCTTCACACGATTCATTCCATTTATGAGAAATGTGTACAGTTTCATTATGTTTTAACCTGTTAGATTCTGCCTGTTGTAAAATTGCAACCACACCAAGCAGCAGTAAAGAGGCTGCATTTATTTCAGGTCTGCAAGGTCCAACATGACCTTGCATGAATGTATTAGCATTTTCAAAGCTCAATGTTTATATGAAACTCTCAGGCCAGTCAAGCTGCTGTTCCTCATGGATGTAAAAGAGAGGAGTACTAGATGATCTGACACTGGTCTGTGCTGAAAGCAAATGCCAACCATTCAGAATTAAATGGAGCTCATTTAGAAAGTAGGTGAGGAGGAACATTTGGGACTTGTTGGGGTCTGACGTTGCACAAGTCAAGCATAGTTTTCCTGGAATGACTCACAAGAATGATCTCCATGGACAATGTCAGTCTTTCTCATGGAGGGAGACATCAGCATCTGGCATTGATGTTAGATCCACAAGTCCATTGCACGGACATGTGTGATCGAACTTCCATAGTGATTGGGAATGGATCGTCACATCTCACTCCAGCAAATAAGGAGCTGGGACAAATTGGAATTGTTTTCTCTGGAACGCCGGGGGATGAGGGAAGATCGAACAGAAGTTTATAAAATGATGAGTGACATCGGCAGGGTAGATATTCAGTCTGTTTCCCAGGGCAGAAATGTCAAAGTCTAGAGGGTGTAGCGTTAAGGTGAAGAGGGCAAAGTTTAAAGGGGGTGTGTGGGGCAAGCTTTGTGTGAGTGTGGTGGGTGTGGAGAATGAGCTGCCTACCAAGGCTGGTGGTGAAAGCAGTTACGATAGTGGTGTTTAAGAAGCACGTAGACAGGCATTTCAATAGGTAGGGAACTGAGAGATATGGTCAGCACAGACATGGTAGGCAGAGTGGCCTGTTGCTGTACAGGACTGTTCTACATTCTGTGAAAGTCACATTATCAATGTGGCAGAACTGAAATAAATAGTGCAGTGTGATTGAACACTGAAGCCACCATCTTGATTCCCTTCGCCATGTTATGAGAATGATATAATCTCCTTTGGTGTAGGAAGGAACTGCAGATGCTGGTTTAAACCAACGATAGACACAAAATGCTGGAGTAACTCAGCGGGACAGGCAGCATCTCTGGAGAAAAGGAATGGGTGATGTTTCGGGTCGGGTCTGAAGAAGGGTCTCGACCCGAAACGTCACCCATTCCTTCTCTCCAGAGATGCTGCCTGTCCCGCTGAGTTACTCCAGTGTTTTTTGTGTAATATCCTTTGGTGTTGATGTTGGTTCATAAGGGTTGTGAATGCACAGATCCAAGCGTCCAATACTAAAGGAACAGCAATTTGCTGCAGCTAAACATTGGGTAGACGTTGCCCTGTGTCTTTGCCAAGGGCGATCCATTCTTCTCTGGATCACGGGTCCAGTCTATCTCATTCGCACCACTCTGTTGGGAGTGAAACTGTGCTCCTTTTTAATAAGACAAAGCGTGACCTATTGTTTGGTTCACTTTGAAAGAGGAACCCCTCATGCACTGAGCCAGTGTCTGCTCCAATCCAATCCTCGTTGTGTGAGTAAAGGGCTGCCATCCTGTGCCATTACAGTCTGCAGGAACACCACTGCTGACTGACAACTGCAACACACAAACATTAAAGGCTAGCATCCACAGATGGGAACAGCTTGGAAAGGTTTCTGCTGCTTTTGGCTGTGATGACAGAACTCCATACAGGGAATATTATTCAATTACAACACAGTTTGATCAGGAAATAAACATTTTACCTGAACCAAGTACAGGTACACAGATTATTTCATTTCTATGCGTTTGATGGGGATGAAGTTGAGACGCGGAAATTCTGGGACCTTGAAACTCATTGATAGTTTATATAGAAGATAGACGCAAAATGCTGGAGTAACTCAACGGGACAGGCAGCATCTCTGGAGCGGAGGAACGGGTTTATGTATGCCTTAGTAAAACCTAAAAACAAAGTAACAAATTGGAATAAATAGGAGTATCTCATCTGACTCAAAGTTGAAATCTTTTAAGGTAATTTTTATTTTTAGATTTAGGAATGTGTTTAATTGAAAGGGGGATTCCTTACAATTGGCGCAGTGAGCAACACGATCTGAACTCTGATGTGGACGGACGGACTCTGATGGACGCAACAATTTAACCCGCGTGTAGTTTCCATGAACCGCGCTTTCATGTTGATCCATTGGAATAGCCCACTCACTCACTCACACGTCAGATCCATGCACCCCGTCCCCAGCCAGACCGGACCGGACCGGACCGTGTGCTACTAATCCAGCACAGCCTGGAGTCTCACCGGAACCTTCCTGATCCGTGCATTCAGTCTCACTGAAAAGCTGAAGATTTAATGAGCCGGAGATGCCGTTGGTTAAACAGGAAAGAAAAACACACAGGTGGTGGTGTGAGCAAAAAGGTTGTTAGCGACATGCTGTTTGAGCACTTGCACGGTGGTGCAGCGGTAGAGTTGCTGCCTCACGGCGCCAGAGACCCGGGTTCCATCCCGACCGCGGGTGCTGTCTGTTTGGAGTCTGGACGTTGTCCCTGGGACCTGCGTGGGTTTTCTCCGGGTGCTCTAGTTTCCTCCCGCACCCCAACCCGTGGGTTAATTGCTTGGTGCGAGTGTAACTTGTCGCTGGTGTGTAGGATAGTGTTTGTGTGCGGGGACCGCTGGTCGGCGCGGACTCGGTGGGTGAAGAGTTTGTATCCGCGCTGTATCTCTAAACTAAAGTAAACCTAAACAGTGTTGAGCGGGCGGGGTGCGTGCAGTCTTGTGGGCATTGGCGCCCTCTGCAGTTGTAACAATACAGCAGAGGAACCAACATCTGTGCATCTTTTACACAGCTGGCCTTCCATCACAGTGAGGAGGGACTGGAGGAGACTCACTGTGATGGATGTTTCTTTTTGTTTGGTGTTAGTTGTGATTGTATGTGTTATTGCATTTTTATTGATTATTCTTATTGGTCTTATTGTTTAACTGCGGGTAATGTTTCATTTCACTACACATTTATGTGTATGTGACAAATAAACGACTATTGACTATTGACTATATTGAGACACTTGATGTCTAATGTGTTGACTGAGTGAAATGTTTGTGACCATCGGCCACTCCAGGCCAGTGAGTGAGTGAGTGAGTGAGTGAGTGAGTGAGTGAGTGAGTGAGTGAGTGAGTGAGTGAGTGAGTGAGTGAGTGACCATCACCAGCGATGGGGTGATTGTTGGATTCCTGGCCTCGCTGCGGCCACTGTGGGTCACTACAATCCCACCGTGCCTGGTACAGATGTGGTCCAGAACCGTCGGTGTCCAACCCTCCACCTCCACCTCCCCCCCCCCTCCACCTCTCTCCCCCCCCCTCCACCCCCCCCTCCACCTCCACCTCCCCCCTCCACCTCCACCCCTTCACCTCCACCCCTTCACCTCCACCCCCTCCACCCCCTCCGCCTCCCCCCCTCCACCTCCACCTCCCCCTCCACCTTCACCTCCACCCCTTCACCTCCACCCCTCCACCTCCACCCCCTCCGCCTCCCCCCCCTCCAACTCCCCCCCTCCACCACCACCCCTCCAC